>NC_142243.1:11188897-11311397 GCF_052056855.1 Sturnus vulgaris | reverse complement strand
GGCAAAAATTATGCAGGAAAGCTTATTTCAAATTAGAGAAGGGTAGAGGAGAAAATAGGTATGGAAAAGCTGTTGGTTGAAATATTAGGATATGAGCTTAAATGACAATGTGCTGATTAATGTGTATGGGATTACATAAGCACAGGGATCTTACACTTTATATAAATGAACAAAGAAAAGGAAATATGTCATGAGGCATTCTAATACTCCAGTTCTAACTTTTAGCTCAGCATAACTTATAAATTTCCTTCTTTAACTGAGGCTAGAGGAAATGAATATACATGTGTCTGTGCATGTGAAAAGAGATATGAAAGAGATATTTTTGATATTGAGTAGGTGGCTACGGGCATTTTATGATTATGAAATCCATTCACACCAGACAGGTCAAAGCATTTTTATAAATCTCTTTTTCCTGTCTTATATTCATATTGTTTGTGGTAATGATTTGATACATTTTCAAGTCCTGACAGTAATAGCAAATGTCCAATAAAAAGTTCATTATACATCTAAAATTATATTCTTTGAGTATTTTAAGGTGGGCAAAGTCTACTTCTTCCAAATTGTCTCATTACAACTGCCACAAAACCTTCCCTAACCCTGATGCATTTGAACAATTTTATTAGTGATGTGAAGCATGAAATCTGCTAGTTTTGGACACCTTTTGACTTGACTGAAGATTGTTAAATAATTCATTCCTGGCTATCCTCATTTGTTTCCTGCTTTTAAGTTACACATGGGAGTTAACTGGGGTTTGTAGCTATTTCATGCTTAATGACAAGTTTTTCAGTAGGAAGATTTTTCCAGGCCCTTCCTGCTTTTCCACAGGTGCACATCTGGGTGATTATCTGAAGAAGTGCATGATTGAGCCAAGATATTTGCATGAGTAGGTGGGAACCCATGAGGCAAATTAAACATCTCCATTAGCTAAAGCCATTTTAAAAATACATATCACAAGGAGGAATACACTGTGTGCAAGGATTCTGAGCTACTCAGGTGCTGTCATGTGGAAGGTAAAGATTAAGGTTGTTAAGCAGTGCAGGCTATGTTTGCAGATTAGCTGACAAGTGGACCCTAAAACCTGCAGCTGTTGGCAGTGCCTGAGACAAAGGAAACCCTGGAGGCTACACAAGGGCCATGCGTGGTGTGTTTGACAGACTTGCTATTTATTACTTTTAATTTCATGAGCACAGGATTGTCTTTGCTTTTATTGTCTTTCCTGACAGTCAGATGTGATGCATTGGCTCTGTTCAGGCAGATATTCAGAAAAGTAGCGTAATCATTGCAATGCTGAGCACTGCAACCTCTCTGATGTAGCAGCTCAACTCCTTGAGAAGGATAAAGAAAGTTTCCAATGCTCTGGTACATTGAATAGATTAACATTATTTGACAGGGAGTCATCAAAAGCAGAAAATATGCATCAAAGAGAAGCACACCTGAAAGTCTGCTTCATTATAGTTGAAAAGCTGAACCTAGCAGGAAATATTTTGATGAAGAATAGGCAAGAAATTGCAATAAAACCCACCTCTTTTCCCCAAAACTAAATTCCCAATTTCTTTTTCTTGTTTTCCATCCTTGGAAAATGAAATAACGGATTATTTTTTGATACAATCTTCTGTAACCTATTCTTTGCGTCTGGAAATCAAAATTATATTCACTATATTGATAAAAATACTATTAATATAATTATGAAGTAGGTGTACTTGTAAAGGCATATTCTTTGGGGCAGAAAATGTTTGAAAGCCTAAATAACAAGGAATTTTATAAGCCCATGACTAAAGCTAAGATTTTCATTTACAGTCAAGCAAGACTGAATCTGCTTTTTAGCATATATGTAATTCTTCCATGTGAAAATTTACTTCTGTGGCTGAAATTTTATTTTTTTTTCTCTACTCTAAATTGGCCCAATATGAGTAATGCCATTTATGAACCTGCATGCTTAAACACATGCATGTGCATATGTGTGCAAACTTAGATCACACATTCTATGCACTTTCCTTCCTGGTAAATGATGCTGCTTTACCGGTGAGTGGGTCCATATCTAAGGCTGAAGAAATCTTTTTCTCCTTTCTAAGTGAGTGGTTGTGAAACAAGGCTTAAAATTTTGTCTCCTTAGGAAGAGCAGCTCTGGAAGCCAGAACAACCCTGAACTCAACAAGAAACTTCAGTGTCAAATGGCTTGAGAGTATATGAATGAAAGCATGAGTAAAACATGAGGTTTGTATTCAATGTCCTTTAAGGGGAACTTTGCACACTTCTTAGATTTAACAATCAAAGTTGAAATAACTGTGATATACAGGAAATTTGCCCAATACAAGGCAAGAGGGTATTGGAGGTATTTTTGAATCCACCTCCAGTCAGCAAATAGTCTAAACAGATGAAAAAAGGTGTGTGGAATTTCTAAGAAAAAAAGAATCCTTTTCCCACAGCTCTATTCATAATTCAAGAAGGATGTTAATAAACTGAAGAGGACTCAGAGAAAAGCCATGACTAAAGTACTGTATAATTTGCCTCTATTCTAAAAGAAGTAGGGATCTCTGGCTGTTTATCTTACCAAAGAGAAGGTTAAAGGTTATGATTTACATAAGTTATGCTCCTATGCAGAGGAAAATTGATAATAGAGGGATCTTCAATCTACTTTACATGGACAAAATGAGATCGAGAATGAAGTCTGGCAAATGAAGACGAGAATATTAGTGCAGTTTTTAGTGAACATAGTTAACCACATGAAAAACTTAAAGAGAGTTCTGGTCAGCTCCATTCTAGCAGCAATAGAAACAGGGTATTTTTTCAAGTATGTACTTTATACTTGTGAGAAGTGGGAGTGGGAAGTGTTTTGGAAAATGTGTGATCTGATGTGCAAAATTTCAAACTGGAATCAATGTGGTCTCTACCAGATTTTTAATCTGTGGCTGTATATTGTGTAGCACCATGTTTGTTTTGTCATTGCTTCTAGTGAGTCGAGATCTTAATTCCAGATTATCTGTGTTATTTTTTTTCTATATTGTGGCTCCTGTAGACTTGGAATTCCGAAATTTGTACATAGATTTGTTCCTGATAGATGAGCCACAGAAAAGAGAAATAAAATACACGTAGCTGAATAAGAGTGGCTTTACTATTACAGAGCCAACTGATCATGAAATAGACAAGCTGAACTTTTCTATTAGATGATATTTTAAAGTGCAAGCTCACAGGAAGTCGCAGGTGCCAAGAGTAACATGAACAACTACTAGAAGTAACAGAATAGAAACACCTCATGAACCAGTCTTGTCTGGAGTGAATTAATTATTGATCAGTTGTGTTCAAATCTTTGGTGAACTAATAAAATAATTTTTGAAGTTTGCTGGAAAATAATATTTTCTATTCAGGAACCATTTGAAAATAATAAGTTAATCTAGGGATCCCCTTCTAACTGTAATTCCTCACATTTTAAGCCATTTCCAGGCTGCAATTCCTAACACTGTTATCAGCATTTTCACCTGTTTAATGCTACACCACGTACTTTTAGCAAAAAATTGAAGATTAAATGAGACTGAAATATGTAGAAGTAAATCCTGTAGCTCTTCTATCTTCTTTTCCAGGCCAAAAATATCCTCATGGCTTCCATGCTTAACTGAGAAATATACAATTAAAAATTTTGTCTTTTTTTTTTCTTTTAAAAAAATGTATCTTTGTGCAACTCAGGAGTATATCACACATTCGCAAGTTAATTTTTTTAATTAAATTTCACTAAATTTTGAATCCTCGCTCATCTGTTTCCCATCTTATTCATACTAAGAAGTTAATGTAATCATATAAACTTTCAACTGCAGTATAGAAATTGAATGAACACCTAATGTGTGTGACTGTGTGTGTGCTTGCAGGTGTACATGCATGTGTGTGTTTATGCACACAAACACACAGAGGGACATAGGTAATTTGGCATTTGGGATCTGATCTGCAATGCATATGGTGTGGTAGATGCACTGCATATTTATATTTATATTTATGAGAATGTGGTATGGTCTAGAGCCTGTAGTGTCAAAGTGGATCTTGTTTCCTTCCCACTCTGCCAGGCTCATTTAAGGGCCCCTGAGGAAATTTTCCCTGTTGAAAGCCAATAGTCACGTTTTAATCTGCCACTAATAAGAAGTATTTAAAATAGCTGGAAGGAAGAAGGAGAAATAGTGGGTGGGTCCTGTTCATATTCCAGATCCATATTCCATATTCCAGTTGAGTCTTACACATTCTATCAGCCAGAATTCTTCCCACTAGGCCATTGCTACTGGATAATAGCCAGGTGATAGTGTGTAATCACTGTCTGAGATGGTGGCTCCTTGTGTCTTGTGTCACTGGCCTTTACAATGTATTCATATGTAGAGCTTAATTTGGGATCTTTATACATTTATTTCTAAGGTAATGTAGCGTAATGCACCAAATATAATGCCTAAAACTGGGCATCCTTCAGAACTGCTACTAAAAATAATTACGGTATTAATTACCTGTAAAAATAAATAAGGATTAGGTTTTTCTTTTATTAGATGTTATGGATGCTGGGATGAAAGATGGTTGCTCCCTGAAAGAGTTTATCCTTGTCATAAATTGTCAACAAGGCAGTTGTAGATTGACTTGATCTTTTTCGTACTAGAACACAAACAAACCTCCAGCCTGGAAGATGTATTTGCCAGAAGATCTCACTTCAGCTGGAGAATTTGCAGTTCAGAAATCAGTACATTCTTATTTTTAATACTGAGACAGCAAGAATGACCATAATAAAATAAATTGGTAATGTCACTGACGCCCTAAACTGTTATAATTATTCTTTTATGGCTTTTTCCCCCAAACTTAATTATAACTAATCAAAATTATGGCAACAGTCGGTGTTTTATGTCCTTGTTCAGTTGTGCTTAATGTTTAATAGCTTCAGAGGGGAATACAATTTCAAGTTGCCACCAGGTCATACCTAAGCCAGTTGCTAAAGATGTGCTTGGTTATCTTTGGTATGTTTAGCTCCTTTGGAGATCCTTTTTCCATAATATGATCTGTAGGTTAGCTCAGCATCAAGCCTATATAATTTTCTGTACAAATGCTTATAATATTCAATCTTGTTATGCCAGTTGATATGCAAATAAAATGTTTAAAGAAACTCAAGTGAATCCCAAAGCTCTTCAGCAAAAGTGAACAGAGTTGAAATCCAGCAATTTCTAATTTTTAGCTAACATTTACTGAAATATCTTTCACTGTTTGATCATCTCCAGTCAACAGGAGCCAATATCCTCATGTTATCTGTAGAATGCACAGCTGCACTAATCAGATCTTTCCTTGCTCTGCAATTCCTCTTTTTTCTTAGTCTAGCTGGGTTCTTCATCAATGCAGCTGATTGCTATGTTTACAGACTGCCTGCTGTATGTTAGGCCTGAATAGGCTGTAGAAGAAAATATTTTACTCCAGATAGGCAAATATTAGTCTTTTTTTATTGGAATATTATGTAATTTTTTTTTTCATACAGCCATTGCACTGAGCATTTAACAATTAATGACTTTTAAACAAACAGCAAGACTTTGACAATGTGGAATATCTAAGTTTCTCTTTTTTCTCTATCATGACCTATGAAGAACTGTGTATAGCCAGGTAAATATAGAAGAATATGTTATTTTGATAATTTTCCTTCAAGTTTATGTTATTGTTTCTTCATGTTTTGAAAGTGGGAATGTAGTTGATTGGGATGAGGGAGCTGATTGACATCCATGTGTGCAGCATGGACATTGTGTGGCAGGAGCTGGCAACAAGAACGAATGAAAACATCCAGGCTTCACATTCCTTGCAAAATCAAGACCATGGTGGTCTCTGGTGTATCCTTGTAAATATATTTATTGCTTTAAACAACCCTGCTTGTTTCTACGTCCTTGCATTCCTACTTGTAAAATTTTCAGCCAGGGAAATTATTTCATGTCCAGAGATGGGGAAAAGAAGGTTTAAGCAAAGAGTAGAAGGGTATTCAAAATAAAATATTTCAGTGCCATCAACTTCCACAAGTTATTAAGGAAAAACAGGAAACTGGTCCTTTTGTCCATCTGAGGAACCCATTTTTATAGGTACAAAATGAGAGCTATGAAGATAGTTAATAAAACAGTGGAGAATTCTTTTATCAGGTCAACCCTGGCCAGAGGGATGAACAATAAAGTCTGAAAAAATATTCACATTCATCTTCAAGTGCACTGTGCTAGTTCATTTACAAACTGTCCTGACTGATGTACAGCTCAAATGACTTTCAAGTGATATTTCATTTTAGTCAATCTATTAATAGACATGGAACCTTTTCTGCTTGCAAATTCTATAACTGAATTTTTATACTGGGACAATGTAAACAGGCAACATTTTTTAACATTTAACTCAAATTCTGGAGTAAGAGGGAATTCTTAAAAATACCAGGATTCATTTTACTCAGGTTTTGTAACCACGCTTTTGACATTGGTGGGTTCACAGGATTACATTGTTTTGTCATGTAAGTGATAAGTCATTATGTCATGTATAAAGGAAGCTGTTAATTTGGGGAGTTTAAGTTCAATTTTTAAGCTTGCATTTGGGTGGGTGTGTATTTAACTTTTTGGAAAAATACTGCAACTTAAGTTGCAAATAGAGAGTCAGATAGTCAGAAGTCAGTAGTCAGAAATCTAGCTCAGGTAAATTGTCATGGCATTCTTAAACATATCTAGCACTTTTCAACTGTTGTACAGTGATGTACACCTCTAGACCTATATGTTTCCCAAAACAGATGCTATTAAACTCCTCCAGTTTTACTAAATGTCATGTATTTACACATTATGTCCATATCTTCAGCATAAGATTGAAATAAACATCAATTTCTTTAATTCTGAAATTGTATTTCAATTGGTTATAGGTATTTGTCTTTTCATTTAACTTTATATGATCAACCAAATCAAATAGCATTCTGAAATCCACTAGGTTGCAAAATACTTGGTAGTTTTATGGGCCTTAGCCAAAGAGCAAGTGAAAATCAAAGATTTATACCTACATAGGTTTTGCCCAGGTCAGTTAGGAATTCTAACCCTTCTGATGTGAGGCTAAGCCAAGAACATGCAGTATGCTTTTCTTTTTAAAATCGTATCTTCAAGGGTTAACAAAAAGGAAAAGGAGTGTAAAATATTCCCAGAATATCAACTGCTATAAATTAGAACTACACAGCTAGACTACTGTATTCAGTATGTTACTTCAGGCCATACTTATTTATGTTGCACGACTTTTAAAGTAAAATCAGATTATTTCATTTTACTAGTATTTAAAAGCTTTTATTAGATCAGTAGGAATTGCATATTTCATTGAAAATTTATGCAGTTACAAATGAAACCATGTCTTTAAGATTCCTGGGAATTTCATAGGAAGGATATTGCCATCCTTAAAGAAAAGTTATAATTTTTATTTTAAATGCAAAATTCAGAAAACTTCACTTTTACAGTCTCAGTATATCCCCCTCAGTACTGCATGGTATCACCACACATCCACACTTGCATCAGCAGATGCAATGGTCCTTATGAAGCATTTCTAAAACAGCTACCAGCCTCTGCTGCAGAACTTATTTAAAATTATTCTCAAAAGAGTGCTAGGAAAAGAAAAAAAGCCCAGCAAACAACAAAACACAGAAGCTGGAGCCAACAGCTAAATAATGGATTTTAAATAGTACTGGGAGAAAGCCAGTATAGCAATTGTTTCTGGACAGAATTCATAATCTGTTTTATTCTATGCTGAATGTCATAAACTACCTTTCTAATCATGCTCAAATGTGCTGCAAGCTCATTCAAGAACATAACATGCCTAAACAACAGTGTTATGGCACCTTGCAACTTAAATCTAGAGAAATGTTGAATGAAATTCTCTACAATTCCTTCTCTCTAATAGATGTACAAAAGTCTGAATACACACAAATTTTTATAGAAAGGATGCACAATTTACAGACTTTTTTTCTATCCTGTCACAAGGGATGGCAGATATATCAAGCAGTGATGATAAAGGATTATAAACCTTTGAATCCTGTGGCAAACTGGCCTGTGGTGTGTTCTGTATGTCATAGCATTTAAAGCAGTGGGAAGCAGAGAACAGCAGCTGCTGTTGTAGATGCTGCAATCTTCTCCTCTAAGTAGACAGTATCTGTGCCGTCTTTCAGGGGTGGATAAACCTCTATGACATCATTGGATAGGTTGAACAGAAAATTTGGAGCCCCAGCCCAAAGTAGGGCTAGGCTCAGGTTAGATTAAATGGCTCAGGGAGTTATGAGTATTCTAGGTTGAAGAGATCTACTTGTTTCAGTGTTTCACCATCTGCATTATGTGCCTTTTTTTATTATATCTTATTGGAATTTCTCTTGCTGCAATTTTTGTTCATTATTTCTCCTCTTTTTGTTCGCTTTGTTCTCTTTTGTCCAAAAAAACCAGGCTCCATCTGTACAATCAACTTGCTGGGAACAAAAAGCAGCAATTAATTTTTTTCCATTGCTCTTCTCTACTACAAGTTTATCTGTGTTTTCTCTCTGTGTATTATATAGTCACAAATGTACGTTCAGGGAATGCCTGAGTAAAAGTCCAGAGAATGTCCAGTGTGAGTCTGGTTGCTTCTACCTCCTCCTTCTGTCCTGATGGTAATTATCATAGTATCACACCATATCTCATGAGACAGCCCTCTTTTTGGTTACTAGAGTGGAATTGGGTTTTGTACCCACAAAGGGTTCAGGCCACCTGTAAAACAGGAATGACAGGTTTAGCCTAGCTACATCCTGGATGCCTCAGAATGGACTCATAAACCTAATTATCAATCAAATTAAACTTGGAATTGCTTTTAGCTTAAACTCAGTCAAAAAGTGAATAAAAAAGGTGAATTTTGGGCTTTCTAGGCTACTTGTAAAGAAAAGGTCATCTCCCGGTCAAGAGATGCTCTATTATGATTGCCAAAAGCATAGGTGGCAATCTGAACAAGCTGTCTGTAGAGGTGGAAGATGTGAACACAGGAATAAACACTGCTCAGGAGCTATATTTTCTCTAACAGTTTGTCTTCTGCACAAGATCCTGATGGAAAATAGATGCTTTTACCTGCACTTAAGTGTTGAAAGCTAAGGAATCTGTATCCAGATTTATTTTCAAAGAAAATGATCCCTTTGGGCAGAAATTTCCTGTTGAGCATGCAAGAACACCAGTTTCTAATTGAAGTCTTCAGAGGTTAAAACTGCCTGGACAATACTACTTTTGTGACAATTACTGGAGTTTTTTTAAAATGTGTTGGTCCAAGCACAAAAAAAAATTTAGACATTATATTTTGCATTATATTTTGATTCATGAAAAAAACTGCACATAGTAGTAAGAAGTAGTCAGAACCTGCATTTGAAAGGAGATGCTTAAAAATGGTTTTATAAGAAGGAAGAGGAGAGGAGTGTGATGAAACTATGCACAATTATTTGTTGCAAAAATATCATAACTATTCTCCTTATTTATTCTGATGCCAATTCAGTCTGAATAAAATTAGCATTGCTGGCACTAACATCTGGCAAGCTCTGAGAGTGTTTACATGACTGCCACACCAATTATTAATAATCTTTTAGGTAAGGAACAAAAGGCATGATTTTTTTTGCCCAATTATATATTTTTCCTTTTCTGAATTGTTAAATGAATAGTTCTTTCAAAAGGATTTTTTTCCATCAATGAACAATAAGACCATGTCTTCTCCAAGATGTCACATTGATCCAATTTTTTCTCTCTAATTGCATTGATTTAATGTTATTGAACTGAAAACTCTTACTGCCACTATAATGCAGTAAGCCTTAAGGTAGATTCCTTTGAAATTGGTACATCTACATGTATTGGGTTTTGGTTTTTTTTTTCAAATTCAGCTCCCGTCATATCTTTTCTTGCAATATATAATGTACAGCCTACCACAAATAACTAACTAGCAGACCAGGGAGGCTCCAAATGACAGTAAAAAATCACAAACTCCAGTAGTCCTTTCCAAGTATCCAATAGCTTGGTAGCATTGTATTTAGCATATAGAATACTGAAAATATAAAGCAGATTGTACCCTGCATGAAGTGTTCTAAGGCCACAGCAGGCATATTGAGCACATACTCTCACACATAAAGAAACAGCTACTCTGCTGATCTGATCCTCTTCCCATGCCCTGGACATTAATCACGACACAAGTCGTCATAAGGAAGGTCATCACTTATGGGAGAATTCTAGGGAAGTCAGTTCAAACACTGATCTTTACATTCCAAAAATCTATATAGGATCAGATTACTGTCACCCTTCTGTCTGCTTTCTGGAACCAGAAAGGAATTTTTTTGCTGTGTAGACAAGGGCACCAATAGTGTTGTGAGACCGTCAATCATTTTTGAAAGTCCAGTTTACTCCCTGCTTCCATGCATTTTGGAGCCTTTTCCTGGGCTGATGGCCAAGAGAAAGGAGACTTTTAACTTCACCCTAAGGACGTTGAAGTGTCAGTGATGTGTACTTTGGAAGAGTGGAAGTGGTGTTGGGATGTGGAAGTGTTGCCATATGTCAAGACACATTATTATGTGCTCCATGTATTGTCTGCTTCATTTCACCCAACATCTGTGAAAAGTAAAGAGGAATCCTGGAGGATATGTCTGCTAAGTGGACATGAAGGACTTGGAAGATAAGAGCTGTCTAGAACAATGCACTTCAAAATCTCCAACACGATCACTGCAGTGTTTCTCTGGAAGTTCCAGGGGAGAGTAGATCTGGGTAATAAATAGGTGGCAAAATGCTAAGGGGAACGGGTACTTTCTGGTAAAAGTTCTTGATGGCTTGTCTTTCTGCATGCCAAAATGAGTGTTCTGAAGGAGTAGACATTATGGGAAGTGTTCTTTCTCCATAAAAACAATAAAAAAGATAAAACGTGACAGTAGGGTAACTATATTGGGATAATCTTTTAAGTATTCATAGATGTTGTCATGATTTAACCTCAGCTGGCAGCTAAGCCCCATAGAGCCACTCACTCACTCACTCACTCACTCACTCACTCACTCACTCACTCATTCACTCTTCTCCCCCAAAGGATGAGGGAGACAATTGGAAGGATGAAAGTGAAAAAACTCACAAAAGCTGCACACAAGCAGAACAAAATAAGGAGTTCATTCACCACTTTCCCTTGTCAGGCAGGTGTTCACCCACCTCCAGGACAGCAGGGCTCCATCACGTGCTATTGTGACTTGGGAAGACAGATGCCATCAGTCCAAATGTTCCCATCTTTCCTTCTTCTCCCCACAGCTTTATACACAGACCATGACACCATATGGTGTGGGACATCTACCTTTGGTCAGGTGGGGTCAGCTGTCCCAGTTATGTCACCTGCCAGACTCTTGTGCACCCCCAGCCTCCTCTCTGGTGGCGTGGGGTGGGAGGCAGAAAAGGCCATGGTTCTGGGTAAGCCCTGCTCAGCAATAATAAAACCCAAAAACGTTCTATATCATCAACATTCAGCTCAGATCCAAAACACAGCACCACACCATCTATTGTAAAGAAAATTAACTCCATCCCAGTCAAAATCAGCACAAATGCCTGTGAAAAATATACTTCCTTTCTGTGTAAACAAATATTTTGGGAATGTTTCAGACACGATTTGGCTGACAATTGCCATTAGTATTAGTATTTGTATGCTTAGTATTTTGTGAGACTTCAGCATGTTTGTGTAAAGTGCAAAATGCTGGAAACTAAAGAGCGATTTCTCTTGCTTCAGCCTAGATTTTTCATTGTGGTGGGAGATACTAAGAATATAAATTTAAAAGCATGCCTCATATTGCAATAACCATATTAAAACAAACTACATGTTTACTACTACTTCACTCTATCTTAAAGGCTCCTGTAGATGAATTCTCAAATGCATTCATTCTCCTGGTAAACATGAACTAGTCTCCACAAAACTCCATAAATAGAAATATTACAAGGTAGTAAAGATTTTATAAACTTAAGGAAGTTCTTTCCTGTATGTATGGAGGTTTCTGTAAGACATGAATTACAAAGTTAAATTGCAGCCAAAACTAGGGCTATTCTACCCAAAAAATTTCTTATTTTACTAAGGTAGTCATCAATGAGATTTTTCCAGAGATCTTTGCTCACATGTTGCATACAGTTATGATGAGATTAGGAAATCTTTTGGATAGGCACTATCTCTGCTTGCTTGCTTGCTTTTAAAGGGTGAGCATATCCCAGTCTTCCTTGAATCCTCTGGACACTAGTCATGAAAAGTGTTCGTTTCCTAGAAAAGTTTGTCTTTACTATCCATTTTTTCTACTTTTCATCTGCAGGAAGGAGCTGGGAATTAATAGGAACATACCCAATGCCATTGTTCAGAGTCTGACTGTGCTGACTCAGGATGCCTGTTTGGAGAGGTGTGTGCCCCAAAATACTCATCCATGTGCTGCAGACTGGGATTTACTGTGCATGCTTCACATGAGTACTCTGTGGCCAGTCTTTGTGATCATTCCATGAACAAGGCACGTGCTGTGCCTGTGGAAGAGGCTTTGAGGGCAGGTGAAAGCTGCAGTGGAGAGGCCCCAGTCCCAGCACAAGATCAGATATTTTACTATTCTACCAGAGGATTTCAAACAAGCTGTAGGATTTCTCTCCTTTCCTTGTAGGTAATAATATACAAGCAACACAAGGCTCAATGCAGCATTAGTGTCTTTCAGATAAGCAAACGAGCATTAGCTAGTTAAATAAACACACTAAAGAGCCATATTTTGCTACAACAAAGTATATTGAACAACATTGCCCTTTAGGGGATATATAAAGTAGAACTAAGCTACTAAAAATGTAAATTTATTCCTCAGCATATTGCTGTTCAAACTGGGAATATTCAGATGTCTCTGAGGCATTTCTGGATAATTTTATCAGTTTATGGCCACAATACTTCAGGGCCAGATAATAATGTAAGTTCCTTAAAATGAAATCAAAGGAAAGCAATTTTTTCCTATTTGACAGTTCTGGAGGTCCCAAAGTCCTCTTCTGTTTGTCATCTTAATTCAACTTATCTCAGCCTGTTCAAATTAATATACAGTGTCAGAATACAGGGAAATACAAACCAAAGTTAATTCATAGTGTCATTTCCAGTATGTTATTATCAGATTTTTGTATGATATGCATTCTATAAAATCTAGGACCAGTTTAACAGATCTCTGCCCAGCAAGGTGAGAGAAATTTTGAACTTAATGAGAATGTTACACATAGCAGTAGAACCAAACCCAGAATTTGGTATTTCATGGCTGAAATGTATTCATTCATTTATTCACTCCCTCATACATTCATTCATTGAAAGTGTTCTCACTGACTTCCTTGGAGGCAGCTGTGCATGTTATAAAGAGGAAATGTAACAAGGATGAAGGAGCATGTAACATAGTTTCAATTTGATATTCTCCATATAATGTATTGCTGTTTTGTTAAATTAATGTCTGGTTTCTAGACCATTATGACTTGATAGCTGGTGTAACCTTAAAAATAAGACCACCGGGAAAGTCAGTTCCACTCATGTTCTGGATGTCAGGCTGGAATTACTTACAGAGAAGTAAATTAAGGTTATGATTCCAAAGAATTTTAAATATTATCTTTTAGAAAATATTAAAGTATCCAGAGAAAATAATTGTTTTCCTGGCAGACAAGAATAGACAAAATGTGCCAGTAGTATCTTTTGCCACTCTATTCCTCACATAGATTTAAAGAGAAGAGGGCACACTGGCTTAATGCAACTAGATTATTTTAGGATGACAGTTAAAGGTTTTATTTTCTTCATATTTTTGGAGCCTGCTTTCTAAGTTAATAATTAATGCAATGCCAATCATTATAAGATAGAATAGTAAAGCTCCCTTATATACTTGTAGGATACTCTAAGTTTTAGTACTTAAAAGAGCACAAAAGAAATTTTTCAAGTTTTGAATTTGTTTAGTCAGTGTTATTTGATACAAAAATGCAAAAATAATTATCTGCACCAGCTGTGTCCCCGACATTGTCAGAGATATGTGAAGTTAAGTCCACTGTGTCTCATTCTCTATTTTGTACAAGGACAGACTCCTTACAACCCTCTGTTGAAAGTTTTCTTTCTATGGTAAGCTCTGTCAGTAGAAAATAAAAGTCACTAAAATCTGCCAGTTGTTAATGATTCTAAGGGATTTTTAAACTATTATTTAGGTGTTATTTATTGTTTAAATTGTAAAGCAACAGCATAAAAAAAAACCCCAAGTCTTTATTCCTCCACCAAACTATTGCAATCTGGACAAATTAGCCTTTGATCTAGTTCTCAGCATGAATTTCACTGTTCTTCCTCTTTTTTTGTAAAATGTGCATCTCCTACCCATAATGATATTACCTGGATGTCTCCTGATAGCCCATTATGGTGCAGTCATCAAGTTGGCAGTGTAACACAGTTCTTTGTTCTGGAATCCACACTTCAAAGATTATGGTTAACAAATTGGAATGCAGCGAGCAAATGACCTACAAGAATGCTCAAGGTCTGGAAAGTCTGCTATAAAATACAGAAACTCTGCATCTGTTTAATTTATCTAAGAGATTAAGAGCTGTCTTGATCCTATTCTACAGGAAAAGTATTTTAGATAGTAGATTAATTTTTAATCTAGCAGAAAAGAAAGTACTAAAGGATCCAGAAGTTGAAAGCTGATATATGACACAGTCTGGAAACAAGGTGAAAATACGTAATAAGGAAATAATTTAAGTATGTGAAAAATTTACTTTGGGATGTTATATATAATCCAACAGTTGAATTTTAAATTTTTGATTTATCTTCTTTTTAATGACAACCTGCAGTTAAAATAATGCTCGAGTTTTATAATCAGCAATAGATTTTTTTTTTTTCACTGACAGGAAGAAAATACATGTTCAAAGTTTCAATTTTTCCACCCAACACACATGTAGTAAATGTGTATTGAACATATGATTTGTTCACATGGTTCTCACATTTCACAGTAAGACACTTGTGACTCAAAATTTGGACTTTACCCTAAACAAGAAAATTTTTCTGCCTAAATACTTGACTTAAATATTGTTTCCTGACTTGGAGTCTGGGGATTGTATTTCTAGTACCAAACCACAGTGCACAGAAGTCCTTTCCCAAAGCAACCTGCAAATTTGGCATAATCCTTTTTATTCCCCCATGGGAATTTCTGCACCTTATATCCAGACTGTGACAGGCTGGTAGCTTTAGCAATATTCTTTTCACAGCTGAGGAATGTTGACATGAACCTCGAAAAGAAGAGGGTGATACAGAATCAGTTGCTCCTCACTGCACAGTTATGAAATATAAAAAGAAACAACATTTTCTGCAAGACTGTTCCTTCTTCACTGGCTGTTAAAAGATATTGCCACTGCAATTGCTTCTGTTGGGGAACTTGAATCTTCAGATTTGTGATAGGTGTCTCTGAGCTCAACTCTGGGACAGAATCCTTAGAGGGCTTTGTAAGAGAAATATATAATTTCTGTGTGATTACTAACTTATCGCAATGATCACATTTTTCAGAGTTTTCAAGAGGCAATTTAAGGTACAGAAAACACCCCTGAACACTCATAAAATTTCCATGTGTAAAGTGGGCACTGATGAGTTTGGATGGCTAACATTACCTTATATTTGAGCACTGGGGTCAGGTTGATACTATTAGATTTAGCAGTGTAAATCTCATTTTAAGAATATAGATACTACTGCCTATCTGGGCCTTATACTTCAGGATTTTATAGGAGCTCAGCACCCTGGTGCTTCCATCTAGAGCCTTGGATATCCTGGCTGGGAATTATCTGTTTCTGTGCTACGCTGCACACAGATAATCTGCTTGACCAGGAGTTGCACTGACGGACCCTTTTTGAGGCTATATTAGTCCTTCAATACTTTTATGTCTCCCATTTCCTTATTCAGCATCCTCTTAATTTCTCATATTCTCACTTCTACTGTGTACTATTTGGTTTAGATATTCCTTTTCTTCTTCTTAGCTTTTCCTTGTTTTACTTATAGTCCATACTGGTAGTAGTAGCCATGAAATTGGCACCAAAAAACATTAACATTAATTTCCTTCTTGTGTGACTCAGACACTACTGATCTGTGAACTGCTTAAAACCTCTCTGTCTGTATACTTTTTAACATTATTGAAGTAAGACTACATTTAACTCCTGAACTGGAACCCCTGGAAGATCACTTAAGACCTAATTTTAAATAAACTGTTTTACCAAATAGTTTGATACATAGTTTTGTGTCAGATATTGTACTGTAAAGTCATAAATATAAATATCTTTATGGGTTAAATTATTGTTTATGGCACAACTGGACAGCAGGACAGTCAGTGAACTGTTTTAAACTATGTCTTATTAGATAAGAAAATAAATAGACTTTTAATAATAAAATCTTCGTCTTCACACTTTATTTTTTCCCAGTACAGATAGCTTAGATCCCAATCTAAGATATGCAAGTAGCTCCTATGTAGAATGAAAAACAAAGGTGTAAAACATATCTTAGAGATTAATTGAAAACATTCAAATATATTTAATAAAACTATCCTTATTATGGTTTTATGAAATAAATTTTGTCTCACGAAATCTGATAACAATAATAAACTGCACCACTTTAAAATATTTTTTTAAATAATAACAAAAGAAGGTAAAGAAGATCATTAATTTATTTCTATAATCTTGTACACATGCTATGGTTAATGTAAGTGTGATAGGTAACTACATTCATTTTAACTAGATCAAAGATTAAATCACAGCTGTCTCACCCTTGCATAGTTTTTCCTAACAAACTAGACATGACAGATTTTCTTTCATTCAATGTTCAATCATTACATTGCTGTTTACCATTAAAGGCTGGATGATTATCCTAAAATTTGTTTCATGCTTTTAATAAAATAGAATTTACACTCTGAGTTTAGACAATTTTGGTTTTTTAACATAAAGAATTCAGATATATCATGCATCATGAAAACTGTGCCTTCTTTATAATGTGTTTTTCCCTGTTTTTATGAAATCCCAAATCTATGTGCAGAGTTGCAATTTATTAAATGTCATGGATGGGTCATCTGACCAGTAGTTTGAGCAAGAAATTCATATCCCATGATTCTGAAGGTTGAAAGGTTAATACATAACAGATGCTGCTTTGGAGGAAACTATTCCAGGCAATGCTTTTCAATCAATGAGATGCTATTATGAGCAATAGAACCAATTTATTTTAATCAATGAACATTTATTACGACATTTACTAAGAGAAGCTCTATGCAGTTCTTATAAACCATTCTGCAATCTTGGAAAAACAATTCCTTTTGTTTTTTATGGTTTCTCTAGTTGTGCTCATTTTAAGGTAGTATGCTGGATTTACACTCAGCCTTTCTGACTAAAAAGCAGCAAAAGAAACTTGGTAGCAAGAATGTTTTTAAAGACGAGGTGCAGTAAGGGCTGTGTGTGAGTCCTGCTGGGCACTGGGGCACTCTGAGCACTGGGAGAACCTGCCAGAAATAGCTCAGCCTACATCTTTGGAATGGGAGATTTTGTTCAGCCTGAGGACCATCAGCTCCCATCCCCAGCACGAACTGTGCTTGCCTGTGTGGCACCACCACATTTTGCACCTTAGTTCCATATGGAATGTTGAATAAAATAATAACTGTAACTGAGGATTATCCACAGTGGCCTTGCAGTGCTGTGAGAGCTCCATCAACACAGGTAAATTCACCCCATCAGGGCCCATGGACTCGTGTATGTCCAGTTCTCTTAAACATTCCCTGACCTCACCCTTTTCACTAAAAATTTTCGTTGGCCCAGCCTTTGCCATGGCCTCTGGGACCTGAGATACCTGGGGGATGATCTGACATTTGGTGAATCAGCCTTTTCTCTATCCTGTCTAACAAGGTACTCTATCTTGTTCAACAATTTTCCCCAATCTCCCTTCTTTCACCTGTGTACAGGTAGAAGGCTTTTTTTGCACTGATATCCCTGGCCATATTTAATTTCCCTTGGGCTTTAATTTTTCTAACTTCATCCCTGAGTGCTCAGAGAATGTTTTTGTGTTTCTCCCATATTCCCTGTGCTTGCTTCATCCATTTGTATGGTTTCCTCTTTTCTCTGAGTTTGGTTATGAGCCCTGGTCCTCCATAAATACCTTCTGGCATTTTTGCCTAATTTCATATTCATTAGCATGAGCTACTCTTGAAAATGGAGGAAGTGTTCTTTGACTATTTTACAGCTTTCTTGCACAGGTCTTTTCCAAAAAGACCTGTGAGAGGCCAAAGCCTGAGAACATGTTCTCAGTTTGAGACCACATGCCGTGACTTAATTGTTTCTTTTTCAAATTTGTTTAAAATTCTTAACTTCTCTGTGTTTCAAATGTCATTGATGACTTTTTGTGGCAAAAGAGACCATTTAAAAGCCCCCAGAAGACCATGGATATGATTTTTCAGCAATTTGAAGACCCACAGAGATATATTCAATAACATATATATATATATATTTTACTCTATATTTTAATTTACCCAGATTGTACCTATGTGTATATATATATATATATGAGAAGTAAAATATGAAAGAATGTTTTGGTAATAAAATTTGTGCATATGGCTTTCTCTCAGTAATGCTCTTGCCTGAAAATATTGTGTCACTTTCTTGTAAGTATGTGGAATTAAGTAGGCTCTCTTTTTAAAGAATGATTTGTCCTAAAAATAGTAATGAAAAAATTAAATGTTCTCCATAATTCTCCTCCACGCTTATTTCCATTCCATCTATTCTGGAGACTACAGGGAAAATTTCAAATTGGTAAGAAAGAAAAGCATAAGTGTTAAAACAGCCATATAAAATATTTTAAAAATGCTTTCAGGCTGTTTTTCTTTTGTTGTTTTTTTTTTTTTTAGCTCAGGAGTCCTATTTTTGTAGCAGTATTAATCTTACATATTATATTATCAAGTATATGTAGAGAACACACAAAATAATTTCTAGCTGCACAGTAGACTTTCATAATGAGCTTTCTAACACAGAGCAGCAGTGCTCCTTTTCTTGTGTGATTACTTGAGTGAAAATACCACAGAAGCAAAGAGATGAAGCAAGAGGAGTTGCATCCATGGCATATGTCATATACAGAGAAAAAGTATAGCTTTCATTCCAGGATGTCTGCAAAAACCACTAGACATCTTGCCAAACGCAATCTTTTGTAAAGAAAAGACAAACAGTCTAACACATGTTAGCAAGGCAGCCCAGGTGGACATTTGAGAAAGAAAATGAGCAATGTGAGAGCAGCAAAATGACACTGCTACACAGCTGTCTAAGCTGGCAAGGAACTCACCCCAAGGCTGTCAGCAAGGCTTCCTTGTCCCACACTGAGCAAAGCACGCCCTGCCAAGCCATGGTGAATGGTTTTCACATCACGAGGGACCAGAGGAGCTGCGAGGTCTATCTCTGAAAGATACACTCTGGGTCAAGTCCATGCGAATAGTCATGGCAAATTTCAAAGAGCTGGCTGTATTGCCTGGGAGAAAAAGCCTATAAAGATGAAGGATCTCCACTCTTTCAATTAAAGAAAGTGAAATAATAGAGAACTGCATGCACAGGGCTGTATCTCATGAGCATGTCTTGCAAAACAATCATCACAGGCTGAGCTGACTTCCACTGTGATCATGAGAAGAGGAAATTAGGTAGAATTTTCTGTCCTCCTTTCTGGACCCTTAATGAAGGTATTTGTTTCAGAAGACTACTTTAAGAGAAGAATGGAATGGTCATAGACTTGAACACTGGTATCAAATTCTACATACCTGTTGGCACTCACTGCCAGTGCTTTATGAAGAAGGTGGAAACTGCATAAAATGTATTACATGAGCTAGAAATCATCGGTGAGAGCTTTTGCACGTGTGGACTTGATTCCATCACAAGGCCAGAGGGTCTTGATTCCAGAGTCTGAAGGAGGGTGCCAGTGGCTACTGACCAGTGCAGAGCATTTCAGTGACAGGAGCACCACTATAAATGTATATACACAGATGAATGTAACTGTCATGTGAAGGGAATATTTAGAGAATAGCCAGGGCCTTGTGGACTATTTAAATGAATTCATGAAGAATCACTATCTAGGAAATAAATCCATAACCAACCACAAATAAACGTCAATAGACTTACCGACAGGCTTTTTCATATTTTTTTCCCAATAATTCCCAAAACACAAGCTCAGAACAACTCAGGCTGCTGTCTTGCAACAGCTCTTCAACATCTTTCTGACTTAGACAGGTGGAAGAAGTGACCCATTTCCTTATTAGTTTTCTTGTCACTGGTTCCAAGATACATTATATGGTACATATAAGAAAGTGATATTTACTCATGCTGGAAATGAATATTTTCAAATACTTGAAGTTGTCTTAAGTCTTTAATACCTCTCATATTTTCTAAAAATCACTTCCATATATTTAGGTGGCAGAAACAGTTTATCATTGGAAATAACAGAATATAATACAGTAAAACATCTTCTAGAGCTTTATGTCAAAATTAGCATTGAGCTAGACCTTTGAATTTGTGAATTTCTGACACATTTTAAATGTAACACCACGATTCTTTATTAGTAGTACATGAAGTGACATTTATTGCAATTCTTTTTTTAGTTCCTTTGGAAAATCATAGTTTTTACTAAAAAACCCACGATCTATCAAAAGATTTCTTTTGAAGTGTTTTTAAAAAAATTTAATTAAAGACCAGTTTGAAGCCAACTATTTTTGAAATTTATTTCTGAACAGAATAGCAAACAAATTGCACAATTGACATTTTTCAAAATCTCTGAGATTTTTTTCCTGGATCAGTACGCTATTAGGATGGGGTTTGGTGTTTCTTTGTTTTTATTTTTTAAACCTGGTTTGTACTTTCATTATGTTTTTTCCACCAAATATCTTGTGGAATGCATTAATGCTGATTATGATCTTTAAAGCACTTTCCTTCCTATTGATATAATGAGTCAGATTATCAGCTTTAACTTTTAAACTCTCATATCCCCACATATCCTCTTTTCTTTCCCTATTATTCTCCTTTTTAATGAAAGGACTTTCCAAGGAAAAGATTTTCTCCTTAAGGAGTAAAATTCAACACATTTCATATAGAGATAACATTTCATTGTTACAAATATGTGTGAATATAATAAAAATGCAGATATTGTTAACATTAATAATATATTTATATTGCGAACACTTCAATTATATATTCAATTAAATTTAATTTTTTTCCTCTCCTGTTTACATCTTGACCTGAGCAGAGATAAATGAACCTGTTGCTTAAGTTTTTTCTTATTTTATTTTCTTGTATAGGCATTTTTCATATACACAAGTGTTTTTCAATAGCCAGGCTCAATATAGTTTTTTATAAAGAAGGATCACTTTATTTAGCATGAAAAAAGTATCCTTGCCCTAGGCTTAAAGTAGCTGTATGATTTTAAATTATAAATTAAAGAACAATCTCAACATCTGCATGTGATACAAGAGTGTTATTTCTTATGCCAAGGAAAAGCCACGCTGTCATGTTCAGTGCTGTTTCAAATATTTCATTCTTAAGATGGTGGGATGTAGAGGTGAATGCTGAATCTTTGTGTGATAGCTTGCAAAATTCCTAATTGCATTTTTTTTTGGCCAAAATATGACTTACTAGTTTTGAAGGATACTGTTGTTACAAAGGCCTGTAACTGGTGAGGCAGCGAAAGGGAGAGATCCAGCCCTTCTGTCACTTCTGCAGGTAGCAGTGAAGTCAGCAAACCTTTTCAGATGACAGAACAGTTATACTGCATTTGTTCATGAATAAATGAAGTGACTGCAGTGCAAACAGAGTTTGTGGCCAAATGTTTCGTGAGGAATCTCTTTCCCAGTATGTTTGATTTGGCTTCCAGATGTTTCCTTATTTACCCTTATGAATCCATGAGGTTTTGAAGGACCCTGGGCATTTGGCAAGGGCACATCTGTCAACTCATCAGTGCATGTTCAGACCACAGCTCTGTTTCCTCTGCTCCCTTCGAAATGCAGTCATGGCAGAAGAGACCTGTATCTCTTCTCCATACATGTCCATAAAGCTGGACATGTATCCAAAGCCACACACTGCTCTGGACTTGCTCATTTTCAGGCAGCATCAGTCACCCCTCAGAAGTTACATGATATTTTATGGCCATCATGTAACCTACATGCTGCCCCCATCCCAGGTCTGTAGAATTCAAGGCATCCAATTTCATTTTCTTACATCTTATTGTTGCAGATAATACCAGCCTCAAGAAATAGAAATAAATGTTAAGAATTCCATGAAAAATAAAAATTTAAATGTAAAATATACTTCTTCACAGCTCTTCTATCACTTACACCTCTCCTGAGATTATAATCTATGCTTGTTTGGGCATCCAGACATTGAAACAAAATAAAGACAAACCACAGTACTATAGTCCAGTCTATTTCACTTCTGCTAGAATAGTGGCATAGACAATGAATGAAACTGGCAGGTCAAGGCCTCCTGTGGTTGTTATTGTCTACTGGAATAGAATAAAGAAATAAAGAATAAAGAACAGTTAGAAATACCAGAAAATTTTCTAGCTTACCATCCAGATCCATTACTTCTAGCTCTCCCTGGTTTGGTTATCTAAGTGCATCCCTGCAATGTAAAATGGCAGGATAAAGTGAAAAGACTTTCAGTTTCCAACTGGTCCTGTTTTAAAAAATATTAAAAAAAAGAAAAAAAGAAAAAAAGAAAAAAGAAAACAAAAAGAAAAATATAGAAAAAAAGGATTTAAAGACATAATTTAGCTTTGTTTTCACACTTATCCCATGGGGCTGGAGCCAGCAGTGCATATCCTGAGCCTGCCTGGCTGAGAGAGTGAGTCTGTGGCAAGGCACAGGCAGGGAGGTTTGATGCCTGGTGGAGTGATTCTCCCTTCCACCCCCTGGGAGCACCTCAGGGTGAGTGTCCTGTGCAGTTCATGGCCTGTGATCATCTCTCACATGCTATTCACCAGAACACATTTTTCTTCAGTTTCTCACTCGGTGTCTGCTGCCTGATGGCAGGGCAGGCTGCCAGACTGCATTTTGCCAAATGCCCTGCTCTGCATCTCTCCTGGATCTGAGCTGTGGGCCTGTCACTCACCCTGTGAGCTGTGATGGGGCTTAAAACCTCTGCTCAGCAGAGTGTAGCTAAATACAATTTCACATACAGTAAAGGGAAGGAGTAAATTTGGACATGCCAATGGAATTAAACCTGTTCCAGAAATCCATTGTCATTAGTGCCCAAAGGCTTCATTAAATCTCCATTTATCTTGGCATTTATCATCTTTTCTGTCAAATGCATCCTTCAAAGGATGCCTCCAAGTCATTGAGAGTGCTGTACTGCATGAGTGCACGGTGCTCAATTTACTGCAGACATTGTAAGAACAACAAAACTCTTCATAACACATTTGCCCATCCAGGAAGCATCCGTTTCATTTAGTCAGAATCTCCACTTTTTTTTCAGTTCATTTCTATGTAAAATTCAAGGTGTTTTCTCTGATCTGTTAAGCTCTGATTTGTTTCTTGGCCTTAACCAAGGCAGTTAATGTCAAGATTGTCACATCACATTAACAGCCTTTCCAAGCTGCTGGACACCAGTCTGAGTCAGATTGAATCACTTAAAAAGGCAAATTCAGTTACAACACGGGCTAACAGATGGGATTGCAAGTCTAGTCATGTACCTAGAAATGCAGCAGTGCTCCTGAGGATCTGGGTACTGGAATTAATATTTGTGGGTTTTTTCCTAGAATGCATCAGACAACCTTACAGTAAACCTGTTTCCCAGTGCAGAATATCTATCAGAAATATTCTCAGTGAAAGAATCTCTTCTCCAAAGAGCTCATGCAGAATATAATATTGTTTAATAATTTTATTATCTTTAAAGGTATGGAATTTTTAGTAACTACAACATAAGAAATAAAAAATTGGATAGATTCTTGGTCTTGCACCGCTGAGAGAACAATGTGAAACACAAAATAATATCTCTAATCTATGATTTTCCTAAATTTTTGTTGACTTAAGTTCCTCCACTGCTGACTTGCTAAGAGTGACCATCATCTCCCAGCAGAGCAGTGCACACAGTTACAGACACCTGAATAGGTGCCCATTAACCAGGAGCTGCAGGATCACCTGAGCACCTCAAGAAGAAGAACCAGAAGCTGGGGAAACATAGCTGCACATTAGCTACAGATTAAAATAAATGAAAGACACCATAAAGAAAAAAAAACACAATGAAAACCCAACCAACAGTAAAAATATTAATTTAAAAGTAACTGTTTCTGATAATAAAGAGGATCAGAAGTTTTTCTTTTCTCACCTAGAACTTATTATTATTGTTACTCCAAAAATAGTCTTTGCGAAAAAACCCAACAAACTATATGAAGAATATATTGACTCTTTGAAGCCTTTTGAAATTATACTCTATTGAGGATATGTTACATCTAATAAAACAGAAGAAAGTGGCTTTTCTGCAGCAGTAAATTAGAGTCAGAATTTTATGAAAAAAAATGAGAGAGAGGTAACTCAAAAGCTATGCCCATCTTTGGTCAGAACCATAGTGAAATAGAAGAAAACATTAGTAGCCATATTTTTGAGACACGTTGTTCTCAGGTCAAAATTTTTATTATAGTTTTTTATGTGCCTGTGATGATATCACTTTATGTAAGGCCTTACTGATACAGAGTAGTACCTGGATAGTCAAATAGTGCCACCTATTTCAGGGTGACTTGTTTTCCCACTAGGATTCTAGTGACACAAAATAAGACTTCAGGAGCAAACAGTGATTCAGAAATTGTTAGTAGGTATCGAATTAGATTTTACTAATTAGTTCCTATTAAGTTAAATTGAAAGTTAAAAATACACTCAATTAGACACCTGAAATAGCACTAGGACCCCTGAAATTATCCTAATCACAATAGCATTGAAACTTGCTGCTGAACTGTGTATTAGTTGAGAGGATTACAATGTGGAATTCTGCACACTTCGGATCATTGAATACAAAAAATATTTTGTTTTATTTGAAAAACTGTCTGTTTTGGCATATAATTCTCATGGAGAGTCTGAGCCCAAGGTTCAGGGTGCTTGTGTCCCATGTATGCTGCAGATTGAGACATTCTTTGGCCACGTGTCATAACAGGGCTGTCCAACAGCATCAGTCCTGTTTGGCAGAGGAATGACAGAGCTGGAAGGAAAATGGACATGAAGTGATCTGTGATATTTTTCAGGTTTCAAATGAATTGAGTGCCTAGCATAAATTTATTTGGTGAGGTAAATTTTCTGCACTTACTAGCTTTATAAATTGCTGGAAACCCATTACAGAACAAGCAACCCAAACCCTTTAGCACTGGCTTTGACTCAGTGCAACAAGAGCCAACAGACCTTGGCTTTTGATGTTAAAAGGCTCAGGACCATCATAGGATCTCCAGCTGATTTGGGTTGGAAGAGACCTCCAAAATCTATCCAGTTCCAATCCACTGATCTATTAGATCAGTTTGCTCAGGGTCCCTTGCTAAGAATAAGCAGAAAAAAATACCAAGCCAAGGAGATTATATCAGGCGTTCTGGGAATAACATTACAAATGACAAATTAGTAGAGGATTGTGGCAAAGGCTTGATCCTTTCTTCCAGTGCATCAGCTTTAAACAAGACTATTCTGCTACTGGTGTCACTGGACTCGGGCTTGTGTAGTGGATGAAGGGATCATTCGTGTCACATAAAGACTACTTTATTTATGCTGGGATTTTTGGTAGAAATTCTAAGTTTCTCTTTTCATTCTTAAAAGGTAGAGGGGTTGTAACATTATTTTATGGCAATTTGAATAATGCTGTCCATAATTATCATTGCCACTGGTATTACAATTTCTATTTTTTTTGTAATTTTCCCAAATTAAATGAATATTTGCTGCTACAAAAGTTTACAGCTTCTCTTGTTGACTTGCCAACAAGACTGTAGTAATAAATTACAGAAAGGATGAATTGAATTTCTTGCTTTGTCTAGTTTAAGTGGCTTAGTCAGAATGAGAATTTCTATGAGTGTGGCAGGTATGCACTGAATTAAGAATAGATATAATGTCCCATGAGATATGTTTAATGTAGATAAAGTGGTGGGATGAGGCCACTGTGGGTTTAAGTTCATGTCTACATCCCAAAAGGACTCCCCAGCACTTTGTACCATTGCAAGTTGTTATAGGGAGAATTGTATATTTATTCAGTTTGTCTAAGGCTTCATGCATTAGATGCTGACTTGTGCAAAAATAGAAATAGTTTAATTGAAAAAGAAGGGAAGTATTGTATAGGTTTGGCATGCAAGGCTTTTGCAATCTGTTTCTCCTAAGCTATATAAGAAATTTACTGAAAGAATCCTCTCTCTGAGCAACGTCTCAGGGTAAAATTTCAGCTTTTTAAACTTTTTTTATTTTCAAATATTTCCATTTAAATTTTTTTAAGAAATGGGAATGGACACCTATCTATTTATTGAAAATTTCTAAAAAATCTTTTCTAGCAACAACAGAAGATTTAAACATTTTAAAAGTACGTGCAGTTGAAAAGAAGTGTTGCAGTTATTTTATTTCATATTTACTGGTTGTTTCTGTTGGAGATATTTTTCAACAAAACCAAGATATGACAATAACAGGAAGAATAACTTGTTAATGAAGTGACTGCTGTGTATTACACACTGTGAGCAGCTGCTGAACTGACCCAGATCACAAGGGGATGAACACGAGAAGAAATTGTTCAAGGGACAAGGGGGAGCACAGAGGAGAAGAGGACGGAGATCACCTGGTCTGTGATGCCTGCAAGGGACGTACTGCTGATATCCAAGAGTTTAATAATAGCACAAGACTCAAGGGGCTGCTCCTCCCTGACTCAGCCTTAATTGGGAAGGCTAATTTTAAAATTGTTTCCTTGACAAAACCTTTCCTGAATATAGATAGCTAAAACACCATAGGTTTATCCACACCAATATATTCATGTCTGGTGGAGGGAGGTAATGAAAAATACGTTTTTTCCAAACCAGGTTAAATTCTCATGATTTCCCATAAACTCATAACATTTAATCAGATGCATATTAAATGCCTTGATCATGTAGTTTGAGGAGGTTTTTTATTGTGACTTTTTTCTTTTGCGCATTGATATTTAACTGCTCAGTGTAAGCTTATAAAAAAAAAAATTCAAGCTGTCTTCACAGGAAAAAGTTGTTATTTAGAACTTGGAGCTTATATTTTAATATTTTAAATATTTAAATATTTAAATATTTAAATATTTTTATAATGAGGGAAAAAAATCAAAATTAGTCCTGTGAGACAAGCAATTCTCTTTTGGTTTTATAATTATTTTCTGAGGAAATATAGGTCAGCATTTCTTTGACTTTTCTTGTCAAGGATTCTTTAAAATTTGTGCTGTAAAGAAATGAAAATGGGTGAATGTTACGCTATTACCCAAATAAAACCAACTATTTTTAAAAAGCATATCTAAACTGTCTGATCAAAGAACTTATTTCAAGTTACCAGAAAAGTCATTAATTTTTTTTCTTTTTTTTTTTTTTTTTTTGGTGAAAGATATATTATTTTGAAGCCTTTTATATAATGAATGAATGCAACTGGATTTTTCCTGTTTGAACATGGAGTGGTCCCAAATAGCATTTTACAGGCATTTATTGTGCATTCCTGCTTGATACAATGCTAATGGTGAATAAGTTTATAGGACACCTGATAGTTTTGACATAAGTAAAAGACCAAGCAAGAAAAATAAGAAATCAGGGAAAAAATGACCATAATCTAAATAAAATCTGAAAGCTCTGCAGGTTAGCACTGAAAATTTTGACTGAAAGTTTGACTATAAAAGCATGAGTACTTCTGGAAATGATATTTAAATTTATATTTAAGATATCCAAGTTGTCAGATGAAACTCTGGTGAGGGAACAACTGTTATAGGGAATGTAAAAGCAGGGATTAAGGGCATTTAAGTACTGTACTTAGGTAGTTGGAGATTACATTTTTCTAATTTAAGATACAGTATATGTTTCATTCTGAGTCATGGAAGGAGGAAAGTAGGGATGTATAGTTAATACAAATTGCTAGGAATAAAAGTGGGGAGGAAAATCCCTATTGCCTTTATCCTAATTTGCATCTGCACTTAAGAAGAGGAGTGACTATAATTGCTTTAGAGGAATGCAAGTGAAATAAGCTAAATTAATACTAGTTATGAAGCAAGATTAAAGAAGTTCAGCCTTTTTTCCTCATTTAAGAAGAAGCGATTTCACAGTGACATAGCTGAATTTTCTAAAAATATGAGGAGGAAAGATTACCAGAAGCAAAGAACAAAACATCAAGACAAAAATGGACTTATAAAATTGGCAAAAGAGAGGATATATACAGAACTGTTTCAGATAAATAGGGCTGCTCTTAGAGAATATTTTACCAGAAGAGAAGACATGCAAACTCAGGAGAAGAGAGACAGTCTTCTAAGCAAAAAGTTGGTGCAATTTAATAGAAAGAAAAACAGAAACTGAAACTTAGGTTTGAGAACTGAGTCTGGACCAACTGATAACAAGAGACACACTTTCAGCTAAAACTCAAACAACTTTTTCCAAAGCCTAAAAAAAAAGAGAAGGGTTGGGGTTTTTTTGTCTCTTTACTCCTCTTTTCGCAGGCACACATATCCTTGCTTCTGTTTAATAACATCTCAAAGTAGATTTGCTGCAGTCATCCCTGAGCAAGAAGGTCAAGAAAACCTGTTGGTATTTACAGTAGTATCCAGATAATAGCTGGAAGTAGATGCTTATGCATTTTGGAAAGATGGAGACATAATGGGGAATAGTGGGAGCAGAAATCAATAATTTGTATTTTGAATTTTTAATTAAGAATCATTTGTACCTCAAGAGAGGCAATTGGTTTTCACAATCTGATAACTTTTATAAAAATGTATGGGTAACTGATATTACAGGTTTAAATAATTTAAATTTTGATTTATTCTTTAACAGTGTCTGCATAGCAAGAGCTAATGTGTTCTTGAACAATGTGTTCTTTCTACACTGGCACACAGCTGCTTTCCTAGTAGAAGTCTGCTGCTATTTTAAAGAGAACATGCAATCCTGTGGTGATCCCACATCTCAGGAATATCTGTGATTCTCACATCTCAAAAAATGAAACACTAGATTGAAAATAATAAAGTGAAGAATAAAGAGGACAATCAAAGATAGGGATTCCTGTATTTTTACAGCAGGTAATATTAAACTGTCTGGAAAGTCTCATTCATATCCTGGAAAGAGATTACTAGAAAAAATGACATGACTATAGGAAAGAAATTAGAGCCATGAAGAGTCTATTTTGGAAATTATTTATTCATTGTTTCTCCAACAGAGATGGGATGGAGATGGTTTGTAGAAATTTGTCAGGTAGCCATTGTAAAAAAGCGTCAGTATCACTTAATTATACTGCAATATTTTGTCACGGAATACTCTTGAGACCATATTTTAGCTGGTTTCAAAAAGTAGTTATGCAAATTCTTGAAAGAAAGTCTTGTAAACAAAAGTGTTAAGAATTCTTTCAGATAGACATTTTTCTGAAAACTAAGGAAGCATGCTGGAAGCAAACCATTTCTCTGTGTTTGATTATGTTTTATATGCTAATGCCAAGCATCCAATGCCAGTAATCACAAAATGCAAGATACTGGACTAGGTGGACACTTGCCTGATACAGGACAACTCTTTCTCAACACAGTTATAAAGATAAAAATAGTATCCATATAACACTATGTAAGGCAAATATTTACCTTTTAGCTTAGTAGAAAGAAAAAATGTTCAGAAACAGCAAAACTTCTAGCTGTTTGCACATGCTGACATTTTAATAAATATGGTTTTCAATTATATTATAAAAGCAAATGACATTTTAGGTTTCCATTTCATTAGCTTGAGAAATCAAATCTATTTCAAAATTCTGATTAATTTCAAACACTTTCTGATATGGTGCAAGAACAAGTATACTGATGCTGGTTACATAACAATTTATACCACAGATCACTTTGGAACCTCTTTGAGTATCTCATTCCTTACCATTTTTATGGGATTTTTGAGGTCTTCATTATTTGTCATTTCTGGATTGACTGTTTCATATTTCACTGAAGTTACTTTTTCTGATGACTTGCTTTGATCATTTTTGGTACCAGAGCTAAGAACCATATTACTACCTACACATTTCGTATTACAGATAATCCTGCCACAAATCTTCTCTTGATCCTTGCAGTTATCTGCTGCTAGCTCTGTGGAAGTAATTTTCATTTCCAGAATTTCAAGGTTATATACAGCAACACAGCAGGTAAGACAGGCATGTTACCTTCTCTGCTTCGACACACTTGTTTTGCTTGCTTGTAATTGAATCTGAATCTCTTTGTTGTTTTATTAATTACATTCTGTTGTTTTAGCAGAAGATTGAGATGTCAATTACTTGTACTGTATTTACAGAATCAAATATTGCCGTGGCCTTTTTTTTTTTTTTTTTGCCCTACAAGGAAGATTGGCACATAAACCAAACCTTTCCTGACAGATGCTTGTCTTCTGTAAATATTTATATAATACAAATTCTGGGCCCTTCCAAGATCCAATCTGTGATGTTGAATAGTTCTGGTTGCAAGATGTTTTTCTTTGTAATTTCCAATGTAGATCTTCCTTGAAGTGACTTAAAATCCCTACCTCTTGCTTTTGCCTAAAAATAACAAAGATAAAACCTTATTCCCATTTGTCCCCACTGCAATTTTTCACACTTCTGAAGACCTGACATATTTCTCCTGTGTGTCCAGTTCTCTAACAGAAACCTAGTTCTTACTGGCTTTCAGGAAATGTATTCTACCTCTTTGATCATTGTTTTTTGTTTTCTTATGCATTGTATTTTAATAATTTTCATCATTTACTGTATCAGGACTAGGATAAAGGAGGATAAAAGGCTTAAGATAATAAAATATCTCAAATAGTTTGTTTTAAACTGCATTTAAAGTTTTAGGTAATATATAAAGCTATATGAGTCTTTAGGTTGAAGACTTCACATAAATTTTTCCCTCTTTTCCCTCCCTGACAGAAAATTATATCCATGTTAGAATATTTCAGTGTACGGCAGCAATAGTGTAAATAGTAGTTAACTATGTTAAAACACACATTTAATTGAAATGCAGATCTGCAAAAAACAATAAGAACTCATCTGTGGTTTGAATAAATGGCTCTATTGTCATTTTGAGTTTCCTCCTAACCTTTATCCATCTCTCACTCAAAATTAAAGAAAAAAACCCCAAAGAAACAAAACAGCAAACTCAGGAACTGGAGTTGCTCATATATGGAACACCACTTGCTTATATATGCTATTAATCCATTGATTATTCCATTTTACTCTAAGGTGAAGCTGGTTGTTACAACTATGGTTGTACAATTGTTTTGTAGCTTGCTGAAATTACAGCTTCTGTATTACATGTGCACAAATTATAAATTACAATAAAAAACTTGCCAGAATATGTTTGTCTGAATATAACTATGGGGCAGTCGTTCATAAGTGATCTGAGAGATCAAAAAGGGAACAAGTAACATCAGTGCTGATTGAATGATTCTGAAAACAGGTTGTCACATGCCAGGATCAAAAATAAGGTATGTAGAATAATCATGGATATTGTATGCGGGATGAGGTATTGTGAATGAGAGACAAGTGCTGAAATCAAGGAAATATCATACAGTGAAAATGAATGAGTGGCGTGTGGGGACTTTGATTGGGAGATACAACTGATGAGGCAAAGCAAGAGGGATTCATCAATAGAGCAGAGCACAGAACAAGGAAGTTAAAAGAAAATCTTTGATAGTGTCAAGAAGTATCCTAAATCACCCAGCCTTCCTTGCAAAGTCATCAAGGCAGCAGATGGCAGGGCCCTAATGAGACTAGAAAACATCAATACCTGCTTTGAAAGGAGACTTCTAGAATTATGCAAAACACTGAGGGAAATTCCAGTCTTGAGCAGGAGTGAAGCACCCTCTATATAGAACAATATCCATACATAGCTACTGTCAAGCTAGCCAATAAACAGTTATAAATTGTATATCCAACATTATTTTACATAATCTAATTATACAAACACAATATCTACTTATATTTTCAGGATTGCATGGTTCAATCTCCATGGGGAAGGCACCAGTAAGTTTTCATGTTCATAAAGCACAGTAATTTTTTTTGGAACTGCCTAAATTGTTAAATTGCAGATTATAAGAATATGAAGATTTAAACAGAATTGATGTGCTTCAGGATGCATATCCTGTGTGCATATATTGCATAATCAAGAGTGTAGGTAATTTAGGTACAGTTTTACCAGGCATTCAGTCTTTTTCTAAAACTGATTTCACAACTGGAGCCCAAGACCCTTAAACTCTCTCTTTCCCCCTCAATGTCTCCTTCCTCCTTCCCCTTTAAAGAGATATGTTCTCCCCTGTTGTAGAAATGTTTTCTCTCTTTCATTGCTGTGAATATTCTTTCTCCATCTTTCCTCATCAAGTAAAAGTCATATTAAAATTTCAGTTACAAGAGGCAGAATACAAAGAAGAAGCATTAACAGCAATTTTATTTTCATTTCATTATAAGATTAAGATTCCTTTTCTTTTCCATTCCCCCTTCTCCCTTTTCCTTATTTTCTTTATTGCCATTCCCACACTGTCCATCATCACTGTTTTCCTCTGGCTTTCCTGTTTGTTATATGCTATTTTTTTTTTTTACTTAAGGTGTATTAGATATTTTATTTCTACTAATTTCTTATCTTTATTTATAGGAGAGAAACAACTTTTTTTCCCATCGATGATTATATAATAATGAATCTCAGAAAATAAGAAGTTACTTCTATTAAGAAATTTGCAGAAGCTGTAGAAGCTTCCTAATGGAGAAAGCAGAAGGCTGTGGACAGTGGTGCAAATAATCAGCTCATACCCTTCTAACAGACAAGGGAGAGCTAAATGAGTGTGAAACTGCACAATAATCAATCTCCTATGGGAATAAGATTCTGCTGCATTTCATTAGAGATCGTTTCAAGGGCAAGATGGAAATGACAAGACTCAGCAACTGTACAGAAGGCAAGAGCAGGCTCTGACTATACAGCAAGTCTCACAAAGGGCATAATCCTATCTTCAACACCTTGTACTCTTTTTCATCTAGTCAACAACAAATTCAAAAAAAACAAACCACAATCCACTAACATGCAGAGCATGGAACTTGAAACAGCAGGATAGGCAGTAGTGAAATTTGAAATGTCAGTACAGGAGTACACTGAAGTCCTGCTTTGGGACTGCCATTCTGCTACAGTGACACACTAAAAGCAGAAGTAAAGGCTGAGTGGTTCCTCATTGCAGTTACAGCTTCTTGGTGGTGGGGGGCCAGCAGAGGGGTGCTGGTCTTTTCTTTCTGGATCAGCAAGATGACACCTGGAAAGGAATGAAGCTACATCAGGGGAAGCTCAGACTGGACATTAGAAGAAGATCCTGTTCAGTCACAGGTTCCCAAAAGGAGTGGTTGCAGCACCAAACCTGTCAGTGTCCAGTGAACATCTAGAGAATACTCTTAGTGATCCTGTTTAGTGCTGTTTAGTGCTGGGCAGTCCTGCAAGGAGCAGAGACTTGGGCTTGGTGATCCTTATGGGTGGCTTCCAACTGGCGGTATTCCAATTCTACCAGTCTGAGCAGTTGTCCACAAAAGAAAATCTGTTTAACAAAAACACCCCAATACTTTCATGCTGCTCTTCATGTATTACCTTTGCTTCTTAAGTAATTTGGGATAGTCTACATTCCAGATTTGCAGAAACTTCATAAGTAATTCTGTTGCCTAGAAACATATCAGAGGTGAAATTTAGATCCAGCTACAGCAAGGGAATGCTGGAGGACTGCTTAGGTTGGATATGAAACAGCTGAGACTCCTGTCCAAAAGCAAAATTCTTTCAGGTCCTACAAGATATATTCTAATGAAAATATTTTAAGCTTTTCCAAAAAAACAGCGTTGTGAATTTGGAACGAGCAATTAGGTTTATTTGGGTTTTTTTTATTTAATTTATTTAATTTATTTAATTTAATTAAATTTATTAAATTAATTTAATTTATTTAATTTATTTAATTAAATTTATTAAATTAATTTAATTTAATTTAATTTATTTAATTAAACTGTCCCCAGCTAAACCAGATTAATCCCTCTAAATGGAAAACCTTCCATCAGCCAGACTTTAGTTCATAGTTCCATGTTCAAAATATCAGTTCTCTTGAGTTTTCACTTGGTTGTTCTCTCCACACCCTTTAGCATCAAATAAACATTCACACAATGTTTTGAGGGGGGCATGCCTGCTTTTCATGCTTGAGTATAACTTTATTACAAACAGAACCATCTCTAGAAACCATGGCAGTGCAGCTTGGAAGAAATGAAGGTAAAGTACAGCCTACAGAAAATTTGTGAGTAACTGGGATCAGTGGATGGATGGCTCAGGGAACTGTCCCTTCCAAAATAAAAACATAAAAAACAACAAGCAAAGATTGAGGCATGAAACCATAGGAAGCTGTGAAATGAATTTCCAGGGTTGGAGATATGGGAATAGTTTTCATTTCTGTAAGAGCAGATGGATTCAGAACAAGCTAATGTGCTCAGAGAGCTGGTATCTGAAACCTAGAATCAGAACCATTAGGGTTGGAAAAGATCATTTGTTCCATCATAAACTTATCACTATCACTGCCATATCCAGCACCAAGCCGTGTCCCTAATGCCACATCTGCATGTCCTTTAAAGAGATCCAGGGACTGGGACTCAGCCACTTGGGCATTGGTAGGGGCAGCAGAGCTCCTGTGCAGCCCAACAATCTCTGCACCCACAACCCTTAACCAAAGACTTACATTTGTAGCCACAGGAATGGTGTATGGGAAATGGACTTTAGGAACCCGTTTGTCTGAAAAAAAAAAAATAAATCCAGTCTTAAAGTGCTGTGTGAAGAGCAAAGAAAGGGGGTTTATACCTGAGGAGCAGCATGCAGGAATCAGCTGCTGCTGTTACAGAGCCTGTGCTGCAGACCTGGGCTCTATGGGATGCAGATGGAATCCCCTGGAAATGGGGATTCTGTTTCAGGTCAGTTACCTGCTGAAGGATTCTTTGTTGCACTTCAGATGCCCTTTCCTTCCTTTTTCAGTAGTTATCTATATGTATATATGTGTATGTGTGTATCAATCTATTTTAGGCTTTTATAATTTTTTCAACTTCCTAATGAAATATAAAAATATCTGCAAAAAAATAAAGCAGGATTTTCTTAAAACAGGAAAGTTTCCTGAGTATTTAGAGGATGAAAGAAAAGAATTAAATTCTCTCGCCAAATCTATGCCAATATTTGTTTTCTTTTTGTTTTTTTTTTCACAGACTTGTCCTACTTCAGGACTGAAGATAATTGTCTTTTTAACTCTGTTTCTGTAAAGATCAATAGTGAGCTGATAAAGCAGATATCTGAAAGACATGCAGAATAATTATGAGCACTGGCATATCATTATTTGAACTTTAATTACCTGTTAGAAGTAGCCTAGATGAGATAATAATAATCGTAATATATCCTATTGGATATTTTTGTCTTTGCTTTACTTACCACGCCCAGAATTACTGTTTTTTACAGTTTTGGATGATTAATAGATTCATAGGTTCTGTTGCTATTAGCCTATAATATAAGATCATTGAAGCAGAAGACACCAGGAAGTACAACTGAGTTGCTTTCAGGAAATGATTGTTGCACCTTTTATTGTTGAGTCAAAAAAAGAATTCAGTTCTGGCTCTCTGTAGCAGTTAAAAGGAGCTCATTGCTGCTAGAACAACTGGTCAAATTAGGAGGATAATGTCTCAAGTCCAATCCATATTGTCATTTCAAGTCAAAATCAGTAACAATTTCTAGCATGATTGTGGTTTTCTACAAATGCTAGAAATGTAAGTAAAGAAATAGGAATTTTACCCTTTAGCCTTGAAAGTTGTCAATATACAAGATCTGTCAGAAAGCCATGTGAAGAGAGCAAGGAGAACACTGTAATACCATGATACCAAACATACAGAAAAGACATGTAACTTTGCTGTCAGCAAAATTTTCTCGTGCGTTAAAAGGCCTTGAGATCAAAGCAAAGGAAAGAAAAAGCTTAACTACCTCAGTAACTAGCACAAAATCTGTGTACATTGAAATCTCAAGCCTCAAAAGGACAAATAAAGCAGAGTCTGTATCACCAATTGTCTGACTGAGATGGGCTCACTGACTGTGATGTGCTGAGAGAAATCAGAGATACCGAGGGCAGAAAAAACAACTGTACTGCAATTACCCCCCTGCAGACTGGTCATATGTCACACTGCAATGTGAATTGGAGATTAAATTTTTAGGTATTTTCCTAGAGTGTCCAGAGAACAGGTCCAGAAGAGCACCACAGCCTTGGACTTGCTTCACAGCAATCTGCAGGACTTGGCTCAAAGCCAAGATATTCTGATTCTATGATTCTAAAGATTTAACATCAATTTATTTTTAAAAATATAAAAGCACTTTCCTGCTGCTATAGGGAATTAAAACCACATGGGCATAGGACCACCCCAGAAATGCCACAACAATTGTCTCATCCTTAAAGAAGCAAAATAAATAACCTCAGGTAAGTTAAACTTCACTAAGAGGAATGATGTGGAAATGCAGAAGATCAAAAGATATCTAAGATAATTCCATTGATATGTTTAGTTTTTAATGTTACTGAAAATTTCATCCTGGCAGCATTATGGCAGTAACAAATAGCTGCTGGGAAAGACTTGAGAATGAGAAGAGGGAAGGAAGATGTCATTCAAAAAGGTGAAGTAGCATCTAAATGAGGAAAACAGCAATGATCCAATAGAGCATGTGATCCAAATGATCATAAACTCTGTAAACTTGCAAATGTATAATATAATGTAATAAAAATCGCATGAATAGGGGGGCAACCTAATGGTATCAAAACCAGTACCTGATCCTTTTTCCTTCATTAGGAAAGTAATTTTATGTTGTAATAGAAAATGAATCGTTTGACTGAAGATGCATAAAGATGATTAAAGACAGCCATATATTTAAAATAAGAGTTATATATTTGGATTAAAACAGGAAAAAAATATGAATACCTTAGTATATATCAAGTGATTTGCTAAAAGTAAAAATATTTTTGAGATCTGCATTGATGTAAAAAAGTCTGAAAAAAGCAAATCTTCAGAAGAATGGACATTTTAAGCCATGACATGGAGAAAAATGGACTTCATTATTGATTTTGTTAGGGTTTTGTTAAAATTTCATAATTGTGGAGTTTAGTTTTATTCTTTCTGCACTGCTAGCATATCAAGATTGAAAACTTTGTGAAGTTTGTAAATCCTTTTAATTCTCCTGTCCTTGTGTATATTCTGCTCTACAGAGGAAGAATATAGGTGTTAATGAAATTTTCATTTTTGAAACAACATTGATAGACACAAAAATCAAGAGGTGAATACATTAAGTTCTTCACTAATCAAAAATGAAAAGACTAATTTGTCAAAAAAAACTATACTAATGTCAAATTTGCTGTTTTTTGCTTTAGGTGCAGAATTTCCCCCACGGTTCAAGAACATATGTCTCACAAAAGTAATAAATTTTTTACTCTTTTGACCTCTCAGATCTCTCACAGCCTTCTTGTGATTTACAGTTCTTTACATAACTGTTATATTTTCCCAGGGGCTGTCACTCCCATCCTTTAAAAACTGAGATTCAGTGGCTGCATAGACATGTGTAGGTGAAACATCTTCCAGCTCAGCTGCTGTTATTTCCTGGCCACCTCCCCTGCTAAGATCTCAGGCTCTGGGATCTGAGTGACCTCCTGGTCAGCTCTGCATTGTTTCTCCTCAGCTAATAGAACTGCAGGCATTCCTCTGTTGGACACAGCACATGCCAAAGCCGCCAGGAGCAGAGGGCAGGGTACCTGCACTATGTATGGGTATGTTTTACCTATACTATATATTTTCAAACATGAGGAAAAATTTCTTTATCTCCACAAAACCTTGTATTCTGTTGATGTTTGGCCCTACAGGGCAGCACACCCCAGCAAATCAGTGTAAACTGATGGGGTGGATGTCTTTGTCTATTACAATTGGAATGGAGTCACCCGACTCCATGAGCAAATGAATGCATACTGTCACTTCAAGGAGTAAGTACTCATCCAGAGATCAAGATAAATATATGTTTTTGAATGTATTTACTCCAAGAGAAGGTCAGTTTACTATAACCAGAAGGTTTCAAACATCTGTTTTACAAGTCAAACAATTGGAGGAATGATGCTTAGACAGCTATATTATTCCCTTTGGAATAATTTGCTCATTCTGAACCGTGCTGTTTTGCATATACCCTTCTCTTATTGTGTTTGTACACATTGTACTGTTAAACAGAATTATCCTCCATAGGATGCTATTCAAAATATTTTGCACTGTGAAGTTTTAATGTGACCCTGTAAATGCTGCATGTAGCATTTCCTTCTCCAAAAGAGATCATAGAAAACCCACAGCAAGTCAAGTGGTTCTCTAGCAAACCTGAGACCACTTATTATTTCACAAGTAAACTTAGATAAATAAGTATTTTATATTTGCCATAGTAGTACTAATTGTATTTATTTATTTATTTATTTTGCCTGTATGTCTTTGATGAGCACAGTTGAGGTTAGGAGAATTTTGCATGGTGAGTTGCAGTGTAAATGTCAATTTTAGCATACAAAATTCTCTGTTTTCCTAACATAGAAAAAAGCAAGTAAAGCAGTTGTAGTACATGAATTAAAATTTGAAGATTCCATCCTCCCCTTCCTTTTCCAGCTGGAAAAGGGAAATAGTTTTTTTCTTTTTATTTTTTTTTTCCTTAGGACAGAAATACTTTTTCTGAGAACTATCTCCACACAAAAGCTTACAGAGCTGAATATGATGTCTTGTCTTATCACTTCTGAACAGACTCTGGACTTTGAAAAGTCTTCTGAAATTTGCTTAACTTGCCGTTTCCTAATATAATGAGGAAATCAATGTGTCTTGCTTTTAGAAATGCTGGTGGCTTCAGAATAATTTGAGAGTCAGCAAGGATAAGCAGAAATGAAACTGCAAGTACTTGCTCATCATTGAAATATCTGAGATGATTTAGAGATAAAAATGTGCTAATTTACAATTGTCAGGGAGAATATGTCATTCAGACACGCTCAGTATTCTGAGAATTTTTTGAACAAGGTAATTCAAAGGCTTTTGGGGCTTCTGACTGGAACCTACAGGGGTATCCATACCCCCCACACTGCAGCTGAGCAGGGCTCGGAGGGGATGGTGCAGGGTCACAGCCCTGGGGGATGAAATGCAGCAGTGGGAAGAATGAGCAAAGCCCAGACCTTCCCTCCCACAAACCAACCTCCTCCTGGCAAGCCTAAGCCCAGTAACTGGTCACTGAAGGAAATCTAACATTGTTAGAGAATATATATATGAGAACATCCTTCTGCGTTTAAAGAGCATCAACAAATGTATCCCAAATAGAGTGCAAAGGGAATTCTTTAAGAAAATTATTTGTGGAATACAATCCAAGTGTATTTATCTTTAGTGCCATGTACCTTAGCGTTCCTTAGGGTTGTTGCTGAGGGTTTGGGGGGGATTTAAGTTTGTGTGTAAAGTAGAGAAGCTAAATTTCAGTTTGACATTCAGGTAATTTTCCAGTCAACTGCTACTGCAGAGGATTATTTGAATGAGACCACACTAATTTTAATGAAGTCCAAAGTTTAAATTAGATACAGCAGTACGTAGGTTTAATGCAGAAGTTATTTAAAATGACATTTTACATAGAGTTATTCACATGATTGCATTTTGATCTGGTTCCTCAACCAAAATTTTGTGAAAAAGCTTATTTCAGAATAACTATTTTGATCAGCTTGAAATATTTTTACATTTTAAACATTTTATTTGACTTTAGTTTCATTTTTCTCAATTTTAAAACAGAAACTTCATGTTAAGAGAATAAAATGGAAAACACTAGCATTTTTCCCAAGTTTTTATTCTTGTTTCAAGAAAATACTTTCTAAATTTAATTTACTCCCAAATTAAAAGACAAGAGATTAATTACATTTAATTTAAAGCATAAATATTCTGCCTGCTTATAAAAGCTGTATCTAACTTTTTCACTGTTTCTTTGCAACTCTCTCCTATTTTGGTATTGTCTCTTGCTACGTGTTGACGAACATTTTTCTATGATAGGATTTGACTAGATTCCCAATGTTTTTCGAGAAATTCTATCCTGACTATCAGCAATAACTGTTCAAACAGGTTCACTTTTATCCATCTGAAATCTTCCCCCTGATCTAATTCCACCTGTACAGAAGAATCTTAAAAAATCTTACATTTTTCTTTAATATGAGGGCTGTTCTCAAACCTACTCACCCATGAAGACTCAAAGAATACCCATCTCTATTCTCATTCTCCACACCAGAGTGTTTTAGATTATAAACTGGAAACAATTAAAGGCTCTAGTGGCTGAGATGCAAACAGACATAAATCCTATTGCTTTGAGTTGAGAACACTTTGCGGCCATGTTATTATAAAAACAAAAATATGGAATAAAAATTTGGGAGAATATTTTAAAATACTTGTCAATGTTAATGCAATACCAGTGCTTCCAGTGTGAACAAAAGTCAGGCAGCTTTTTGGAATGTTTTATGACTCAAGCAAACATAAAGGCAAATAACATCCTTGCCACTAGAGAGAGCTCTCACACTAAAATAATAGAACATTGCTTTGCACTCCTTCCTTTCGGAGTTGAAGAAAAAATGTAAGAGGGAAAAAATTGTACCATCTGGACTCATGATGGGAAGATATGACCTGACAAAAAGAAGAGTCCAGAGGCTGGTTCCAGCTGGACATGGTGAGAGGGGAACATGTTGTCTCCATTCCTCACTGTGGCAGATTCTGCCTGGATCCCATGAAAGGGAACGAGAAATGTCTGAAAGCAAATTGGTTTATTTTTCCACTTTTGGCAGAGAAAATTTGAGTTGATGGGACATATGGTAGTTGCTCCTGTCTTTTCATTCTATACAGGCAAAGCCAAACAGAGTAAGAATGGTCGTGTGTTTTGCCATTTTCAGAAGGGGCCAAAATCCATCCCCAGAATCAAACCATGAAGAACTGTCAACATTATTCAGAGATGTCCATGTTTCTAAAAGGATGGAAGAAAAGACTGTAATAGGCTTTTTATCTTAGCAGCCATGAATGAAAATCAGTGCTACAGAATATCAGAAACAGAATTGGTATCTGCAGTAGAGAGGGTTGTAACAGGAAATTTCAGGGCAAGATGAAGACAGAATTCAAGTTAAGAGAAAGGATATTTTTGAGTACTTTAGTAAACCTATATTCAAGAATGACATAGACTTTTGAGGAAACTGATGCAGGAAATTTTGGGTGGTGTTTCTTGTTATTTAGAGCAGTATTTAAATTTCGGTGAAAGTGTTCTGCATTTGATTAAGCTGCTAGAAGCAAACATTTCTAGTAAACATTTTCAAACTGAGGAAGAGAATATATTTGGGGAAAGTATGGAAAACTTAGAGTCCAATGTGCCCTGCTTCTTCACTTCCCCACCCTCCACAAACAAAAGATGAACCTGAAATCTTGAAAGGTTTGAATTTCCTGATTTTGTGATTAAGTCTCTATTCTACCCTCTAGAAAATGGAAATGCAATAAGTTCTATCATGTCATTCAGGTCTAATGTTATTTATTACCTGAGAATTTATATTAATTTCGGCCCTTTTAAATTAAACATGTAATTTCAATAAGCTTCTGAAAGATGAGTTACCTGATATTCCCAGGGGATCAAAGAGGACTCTGTCAAATCCTGAGATTTCTTTACAAAAGCAGACTTTCCAACAGAGAGATGACTTTTTTTTCATAAAAGATGTAGTTAGTGGAATGAAAGACAGGCAAAGGAGTGTTGTTATAATCATTTATCTAAGAAGTTTCTTAATTTGGCATTTGTGTGAATCGAAACCCCTTTGAAATGACTTGTGAATTCAGTCATTTGTGTGACCAGAGACAACTTCGTAATTGTGTGCAAGGCTGGGTTCTAATTACTCTGAGATCTAAGGCAATTAAAATTATATAGTTTTCCCCTCCATCAACTTTCCTTTCTGAGAAAAACTTTCTTTGTTTTTTACCTCAAACTCTCAATACTCCTTAAGATACAGCAGTAGCCTAAAATAAGTTTGGACTGAGAAAATGGGAATTTTCATATTCTCTCAATGTCCCTTTTTTCTCCCAGTTTACAGGAAGGTATTTGCCTACTTGCCATTTTCTTCCACTCTCTTCTACCTCCCTTTTGCTTGGATTCTGCTTCCATATTCAGCATTGTGCTACAATATGACTTCTGTGCAAATGAATAGTTAATGTTATAGGAAGAAAGGAGGAGGTAACTGGACAGGTAACATGAGATGCCTATAAATATTCCAGAGTATGCTTAGTTGCCTCTACTTCTGAACAAATCATCCCCTCATCAGTTCAATTAAGCTAATAAGAGTTGAAATATTTATTTTCTACTTCTACCAACAGAATTGTTACTATTCTACTGAGAAACAACCTCTTACCTCAGGCTTCAGTAAAGTCACTCAAGGACAGACGTTCCTTTTCACAATCAATTTAATTCAAGTCATTAACCAAGAAGCCCAAAGAAGTTTATAGACCTTAAAAATACAAATAACAGAGTGTGCTATGTCTTTAATTAGTAACACTCCAGATTTGAAATGATGACCTAGAGGTATATAACTCCATAGCCCATTACCAATCCCCTGAGCCACTCCAATCTGTCAGAGACCTTGTCCCTGCCTTACACTTTTAAGTAAGGTTAAGAAAACCTAGGGACAAAGTGGGGATTTTCCTTTTCTTTTTCTCTTTTTGTCATAATTTTCAGCTTCCTTTCAAAATGCTTTAAAAAATTCCATAGTTTGTGGTAAAATACAAAATGTTTGAAAATTTGCTAATATTTAAGAAGATGTGGCTCCCAATCCTTTTACAAAAAATCTAAAATTTTTTGGGGGAAATGTATTTGGTAAATCTTATTAAATTGAAAATTTCATATTTTCATTTTCTTCCCTTTTTTGTGTGTATGAAACTAAGTATCAAACAAATTCCACCTTTTTAGCATGAGGTTAGTCATTTATTACTGTAGTGTTACCATAGTCAACATCATCTCTGATCTCAGAAAGCCTTGCAATTATTTGTCTCCAGTTCATAAACATGAGGGATATAAAACCACAAATTCAAATTTCCTTTGGAGAAGGAAGATACCTAACACTAAGTGGTAAAAAAACCTCCAAAAACATTACTGTTCTTATGCCCTTAAAAATATAACCAAATTTTATAAATTTTGAGCATTGCAGCACACTTAAAAGATTAGTTCCCAGTGCACAGAAATCCTGGAAATTAACACTTACTTCTGTTTTGAAGACAACCATCTCAGGATTTTGTGAAATAAATAATTCGAATATATACTCAATACACTTTTTTCAGATTTAAAGGTTTGAATATGTGCAATATATTGCAGTCCATGCTTTATGTATACTCTTTTCCTTCCTTTTTTTCAGGGGATAATATTAAAAAATTTCTACATTACAGTGCCCATTGAGAGTAGTCACACACAGTCAGTGCTGCCAAGTTTATATAATTACTCTATTTAATAAATTTAACGAGGTTTTTTTCTGTCTAGAAAAAATTTTAATACCAGTGTCTTTCCTGAAGCCATCAGGTACATGAAGTGGACTCTGAACCTCTGCGAGAATTTTCAACCACTTCAAATTTCAAGACTCATAAGAGCAAGGGCGAGGCTCATAACTCCAGAATGGATATGAAGGACTTCAGAAAGGTAATTCTTTCTCTCCTCCTGCCCTTCAGAGAAAGAATTTTATTCCCTGAGAGGATGCTTGGAGGTCAAATATTGTGTTCTTGCCACCTCAGTCCAAAATCACACAATAGGAGAGAAGAGTAACAGGAGTAGTGAGATATAGTCAGTTCATGAACTGATACTGGTACTTCAAACCTAAAAATTGCCTTTATTCATTTTTGTTAGTATGCTAGCTCAGAAAACCATATTATTATTGCCATCACTACTGCTGCTGAGTTCCTCGGGCATAGTCCTTGAGATTTATGACTTTTCAACATATTTACACATTAGGTAAAGATGTAGTTCTAAATAATAGAACATAGAAGGACAAGAGGATGGGGCCAGCCCTTGCAGTGGTGCCCAATGACAGGATAAAGGACAATAGGCCCAAACAGAAAGGCAGGAAGTTCTATCTGAATATGAGGAAAAACCACTTTGACAGAGCACTGGAGCAGGCAGCCCGGAGAGGATCTGGAGTCTCCTTCTCAGGATATTCAAAGCCAGTGACCAGTGCAACCTGCTTTAGCAGAGAGGTTCAACAAGATGATCTTCAGAGGTCCTTTCTGACAACAAACATTTTGTGATTCTCTGACAAACAACAGATGTTTCAGGTTTCTCCATGAATGCTTTCTCTAGACACTATGGAGGCAAATGCCCTTGGCCAGCTGAAGCAGCTGCCTGAAGGCAGAATGCAATCTCAGCTCTTTAAACAGTGAAATGGCAATAACAGAGGTTTCTGTTCTCTCTATCCCACAGTCTGTTCTTCCTTCTGTAACTGCTTTTAGATTTTAGATCTAGACCTGACTCTTGTCTCATCTTTGACAGCTTGCCAGGCAGGGTGCTTTGCCATATACTTTTACATTCCTTATGCTGCAGTTTACTTATTCTGTGTAGAGTGGATTATTTCCTTTTTTTCCACAAATGTCCATTGTCTGTATGGCACTGACAAAGCCAGACAAAGGGTGCTCTTTAGCAGCAAAGTAAGATTCAGGATACCTCAACACAATGATCAAAAAGCCTGTCTGAATTATGCAAATCTGTTTAATTACAGCCTTTTTCCACGAAGCCTTTATGCCAGAAAGATAGTCTCAGCAACCTCAAAACTGAATAATTTGCAAACATTTTAGAATCTGCTAAAATAAAAGGGTTTGTCTGTTTCAGGACCCATTCTGATTGATAATTTCTGTCAAATGGATTTTGACATTATAATTGAATGGTTGCAAACCTGAAAGTAAAAGTGGCGTTATATTCCCTTTGAACATGAAATGAAAGGAAGTATACCTTATTATCACTAGGTATCTTGTTTAATCAATGTTATTCTTACTCCAAATTTTTATGGACAAGGTACAGAGTTGCTAAATTGGATACTATAACCAGACACCTGCTCAGGGCTGGGAAACAGAAAGGGAGAAGGAGTTAAGACCATCTCCCTGGAGAAAGCTCTTGTGTTATATTGCCATACAGGTATTTTGAAGACACTGAAGTTTCTCTGGAGATACGTAGAAAAAACTTTCTCTTAAATTAAGTAACTAGATGAATCCCATTGGACCATATCAATCAAGTGATCAGAGATTGTGTCTCTGAGTAATATAATTTTTTACTGGATACAACACTGTTTCATCAAAATTCTAGAAGACGACTTCATCCAGAAGATGCTTACAAATATTCTGAAGTTCTGAAAGAACCAAAATGTCAACTCATCCTCCAGCATCACCTCCCCATCTTACACATCTTAGCAAAAGGGACACTAACTGCAGATTCCACTGCTCTAGAGCATCATGATAACAAAATTTGTGGACTGGAGGCACTTCACTGGACAAAAAAGTTGACACAATGGAATGTTTATGCTATTCACACGTTCAGCTACACCACCAGCTAATTTTCCACATGCATCAGGAGAATTCTGAGATAACTGAGTAGCAAAAATTAGCTGAAACATCAGAGAAAGATTTGGGCATAAAAAAATAGAAATACCACATTGATATTACCTTTATGTGTGACAAGAGAATTAATATATCTTGCCATAGACCATGACTTCATTTTGCAGGGTATTTCATAAAGACAAGACTAAAAAAAATAGCTCATTAGGTTTTTAATTTTTAGGCATAAATCAATGAGAAAGCAAATTACCAGAAGTCAACAAAGAAACCCTGAGATAATATGCATTAGCCTGAATAGTCCTGACAGGTAAATCATCCTTATTGATGGATCACCTCTCCAATGGGTTCAGTTTGAAATTAAAATTTCTTTTGAACAAGAATTTGTTGTCCAAGTAGATTTTCAAGTAATACATGGTCAGACATACATTGAAACTTCAAGTAAAATAAATGCTTAAAATATCACTGCTGGAGTGATTTAAAAAAAACATTTTAAGGCAGTGTTTGCTTATTCTATGTTTGTTTAACAGTCCTGAAAAAAATACTATCTTTATTTTAACTACTGATTTTCCTTTTCTTCTAAATTAACTTCAAATCCTTTGCTCATGTTGAATCAAAGTGACTTCAAACAGAAGTCCATTTATTAAATATTTTATTAGGTCTTTCATTATGTATGCTTGTTAAGATCTTAATAGAGATGTTAAGTAATGGAATTTTACAAGTTCCTAAAATTTCATAAATCTCCATAAATTTTCTTTTTATGAGAAACCTGCTTTCATAGTGTCTGATTTTTTATTCATACGCAACAAAAATGTTAATATACTGTAATTAAGCTAATATGATTTATCTTTTCACTCATTATATAAGTTAATTTTTGTTCTAAAGAAATCCTGTTTTCGAATTCTCTCCAGCAATGTAGAATTAAAGTAATTATGGTTTGGCACAGGAAATTAGTCATAAAGGGCCATGATTTCTAAACTAAATGGAAGTTTTCACAGGCTGGATTAGCCATATATTTTAGAAAAAGGGAGAATATAAAGGAAATATTTTGCAGTGCAAATTATTCTTCGTGCAAGAACTCACCTTTGGGGTACAAATTCTTCAGATGATAAGCAGTATATTAACAGGTCAAGATGTTTGAATTTTTTAATCTGGTTTATATTTGTCCTTGCTAAGTGAGGTCATTAACATCTCTGGGTTTTTTGGTTGGTGGTTTGTTTGTTTGGTTGGTTTTTTGTTTGTTAGTTTTCTTTGTTTGTTTGGGGGTTTTACTTTGTTTTATTTTATTTTGAATTTAGAAACTGTGAAGATCACACCAGTGTAGCTGTCATAGTTTCCTTCCCAAATCTGACTGATGGAAGAATATTGACAGCTTCACAAGTGTGGAGGTACCCATTGAAGCTCGTGGAAGTTCTTGCACATAAATTTACTAAACCAATGACTGTATGACAGATTTTATTGTGCTGCTAATGCAATATTTGCAGCCTCCATGACTCATGCCATCATTCACTGAGATCTTTGAAGCTTCTGCATTGAAGTAAAGAGATCTTATCAGTGTAAAACTGGGCCTGGTGTTGATGAAGTGGGCACTGATGAGAATGAAATAACCACAGCAAAGGATGAGTCTGACAACAAAAAATATAAGGCTACCTCTCTCAACTTGATATTAAGTGCAATGAAATGAAGTCTCCTTTGCCTGGAAAAAGCTGGCAGCAGAGCCCTAACTAGGAAAGTTAAAACACTGCTAGAGGTCAGAGGATGAACATGACACAGTTAATCCATAGCCAGGGAGAAGAGAACAAAAGGAATGGGACTTGTTATTGCTTATAACGTATTACCAGGTAATGCATTCAAGAACTTAATAAACTACAGTCATTGGCATGGCTGTCTGCAAAACCCTCTGAAATATGCAGAATAAGTTATAGTTACAGAACACACTTCAAGAGTGCTGGTTAGGACTGCTCTAAAGGAAATCGGGACTGTTTATGAAATCTACTTTGACTAATAAATTAAATGAAATACTAAGGAAAGAAAAGGAAGTAGACTCCTTTTTTCTTGAGCATTTAAAAACATATTTGAAACTAGAAATCAAAAGAAAATTTAAAATATCAAATTGATGACGGCTTTTTGTTGTTCAATCAAATTGAATGCTTCATGAGAGTTAATCCATGATTTTTTTATATGAGAAGCTTACCATGAGATGTCAGAGAGATGTAATTTCTATACATCTTCACATATGTATCTGTGCTTGAATAAAATGCCCTAGTGCAGAATACAGACATCATCTTCTGTAAGATCACCAGTCCATGACATCAATTATGCAATGAGGTTTCCCCTTGAACTTTTTTCCTCTATTATATTTTCATTACTACATTCAGTGTAGGAGTTAGGCTGGACAATTTTCTTGCTGCCATGATGGATGATTATGACATGTTATGAATAAGAGGTGATTAAATATAAACTATGTGTTGTCCATCAATGCAGTTATTATGGAGGCTTTGTTATTAATATATTTTTAATTTCTCAGTTCACGGATGAAAGGATCAGCCTACATTAATAGTGCTACATAAAGGGATAATTTAGTAAGATACCTGGTGCCCTAATCCTGATTCAGATAAACTTCCCATTAAAATATGTGGAAATGGCACTGTGACTAAGCCTTTAGTTTGGTCTTAGGGACAATCTTGTCCTATTGAACACAATAAAAAGTTTAATTCAGAATATTCATTCATATCAAATTTCAACCTTCTCTTTAAGGAATATGTTGAAAATATGGTGTACAGATAATTTTCTTCTTGTTAAGAGGAGCATAATTTATTTGGTTCTCTACATTTTTGTCACACCTTTTAGCAATAAAGAGAAGTGGGTGAAGAAAGCACCCTAACCAACAGCAAACAGAAACTTGACTTGCCTCTGTGTCTGCTTGCCAGCTTATGTAATGAAATCTATTGAAAATCATAATTTATAAAAATCCTCAGTGACTGACTTCAAACATTTTTTGGTTGAGGTTTTTTTGGTGTGTGAAATGATAAATTCTTGTCCGCCTTTTTTTCTCCTGTGGTTTAGACATATTAAGGAGTCAGCTACACATTCCCAATTTTTCCCATTACCACTGCTTTTTTCCCCTTCTTGAGTAACCACAGTGAATTGTGTTGCACAGGATATGGGACAAAAAGTTTTGTAATACAAATAAATGGCAGAAAAAGTTTCATTAATTTTGTTTTCAAAATCGATATTTTTATTATATTTTATGGTCTCTATTTTTGGTTTTATATTGTGCACTTAATGCCTTTTGACTACAGATATTTCAGAACGTGATAAAATGCTGAGAAGAGGCAGGATTTAAGGGAAATATATAGTAAAACAAATGTGATGTGGTCAGAACATAGATTTTCTTTCCCCAGTAGACAATTCAGTGCCGAGCCAAGACTTTAAAAGAAAGAGGTTTTCTAGTTTGAGGAGAAAAGGAAGAGAAAGGACATGTGAAGGATATCTTCAGCTTCAGTGAGCTATGGGAGGGGAAGGAATAGTACAAGGATGATTAAAAAAGATCCTTTCAAGTAAATGAATGTATTGCAAGACCTAATTTTATTCCATGGACAAAATTTGGTGACAATGTTATTCACACAGGGTTTCAGACAAACTATGGCACCTCAGTGAGCCTGAAGGAGCCTGCAGGGGGACAGCAGAGCAATCCTGGTGACCTTTCTTCTTATCAACTAACTCTGATCAAAGTCTTCCAACCCACGCAAATGGATGCAGCTCCTTTATTTTCTGTCTTGGATTTAAGGAGGTTGCAAAAGTAGAAAAGTTTAACATTAGATATAGCTGAACCCAGAGGTAGAGGAATGGCTGGTTTATCCATTGACACGAAATGTTCTTCACATGCTATTGAAGTAAATGCTAGAGAGAGAAAGCACTCTGTCATTAGCCTAGAGTGACCAGGGTTTTGTTTGCTTAGGAATGGGGTCTGATTTCCATGATGTTCCTGGTCAGTTGCAAATTTATTTCTACCTTTTATAATGTCTCTACTTTTTGCATAATATCATCCATTCCACTTAAAATGAAAAATAAAGTTCAGAAATTGTGATTATAAAAGAAAAATAATTTGATTGAACTGTTTTATTTCTCTCAAAGAAAATGTTTTCAAGCTATTACTGCACTTGGAAGAAGACTAAAAGGAGAAGAAGGGAATCTGGAGAAGCAGTCAGTGGGCATATGTAAGAGATGTAGAACTCACAGAAGCTGGTTATTGTCTTACCAATAATTTTGTTGAACTCAGAGTCAAATCACTAAAATAACAGAGCACAAGAAAAAATCAATATGCAAGAATTTAAACATATAACATGTATTATCCATTTACAGAGTTGCTTTATCATCACAGTACACCAATGAAATGACTCCTCAGTGCAGGTCATTTCAGCCAATTTAAATATAAAACATGAATGAAGTCACATGTGAGGGGCCAAACAGATGCTAAACAAGTCTGGATATCACAAATAGACTCTACTAAGTCTCAATCAATTTTTGGTTAATGATATATTAAGTAGGGGTAATTATTCAAGTTAGGGGTTTCTTTGTACAAATTACAGGTAATAAGCTTAATGTAGATATGACATAGTTACTTAATTCTAGCCATTAAGGAAAGTAGATTTAACTCCATTAAGTAACCTCACTTAAATATGACAATAGATAACCATGGTCATTAAACTAATGACATCTGTCATCAACATTGATGTCACCACTGTGCCATGCATACTTCCAGAATAAAGACTCAGTCAGTATTTCTGTTATAAAATGATTCAGGGGGTTGTAGCCTGGCTATTTCAAGTTATGGTGGAGGAAAAAAATTTAGTCCACCCAAGATAAGAATTATTGTACAAGGTCTGCACCAGTAATGTCCATGGGAAAGTCTCTAGAATTTATGTGCATGTGGCAGAGCAGGATGAATTTTGATAATGTAGAACTGTGAAATGGCATTTAGCACATATATGCCTACATCAGTCTGTGCTTTAGAAAAACTGTCAGCACAGAACTCCTCAAAAAGCCTTATAGAGATGAAACCTGCACTGTTTAAAGGCTCTCTCTTTGTTCTATTCTGAGTTCCTAGTCATCTTCAATAAGAGGATTCCAGTATATATTCCCAGTATGAAGTATTTGCTCCTTATACCTACAGACAAGCACAGATCAAGCACTTACACATTTCTAAACAGCAGCTAATAGCTTTTGGTGGAAATATGAATGATGTCTAATAAGTTTGCAAACTGCAAGTAGCTCACTTAGAGATATCCTCAGGGTATCTCCTGCTGTCTATACTTTCAGATTTACAGAATAACCTGCTGTTCTGTAGCTGAAATTATTAGCTCAGCACTGAAGAAATGCTGAATTTCTTACTTTAAAATTCATTCTTTACTATTTTTGCACACTCACTCTCTGTATGTTCTTTTTACTGCTTCCTCAGTGCTTATTTCTTATCTGGTAGGAAAAATATAAGTCAGTGAGTATCCCTATCAGTCTTATAGAACTGGCTAGGGTACAGTGAAAATGATGCTAAAAACCAGAGAAGATGAATTATGTTTTAAAGCCAGTAGAAATAATATCGCTTTAAACCTATTGTTCTGCAGTACAGGATGGCATCTTCTGAATGAGGCTTGAGAGCAGAACACATCCTCTCTGGTCTCCCTGATGCCTTGGAGAGATCCCTTTTGCAGCATCTCTCTAACCCCTAAGCTTGTTCTGGCATTGCAGCAGCTTTTCTCAGCCTTTGTGGAGGAGATGGGACTTGGCAACTCCATGTGTGCAAGGCAGACCTGTTCTAGGGAAAAGCAGCTTGCTTGCTTGCCTGTTCTTGTGCAAGAATTAGACAAGACAGTTCTCTTTTTTCCTCTTTGTAATCAGCACTGGACTTAAGTTTTCTGATTTTTTAGTTTTGTTCCTTTGAATTATTAAATAAAGGAAAAGCACACACACTGTTAGAAACACTACTGGGACATACCAGCTACGGCCTTCCCTTTTTGCATTTCCTTTTGCCCTTGCTCAGGAATTCTACAAATTATCTTCCTCTCTCCCCATAGGCAGCTGACTCCAGAGAGAGCAGCCTTTCTTCTACAGGCAGGGCCAGTGGGATCAGCCAGGCTCAAAGTCATGAGCTAAATAAAGCATCAGTATTTTTCTCCAAAGGAGGAAGAGGGGAAATTGATACAGCCTTTGGGGTGCAGTAACTGCTGAACAGAACTCTCTGAAGAGACTGCTTTGCTTAAGATCTCTGGGCAATTCATGCTGTTTTCTGGTGAGCAAGTAGGTAATAATTTATAATGCAATAAGAAAGTACTGTATGTTCTTTAAGCTCCCTTGCAAATAACAAGTGGGAAACTGCTGGAATAAAACTGATATTGTTAAGAACAAACAAACAAAACAACCTAAAAAACATGACAAACTATTGTAAAAATCAATTATACTGGATAAAGATGAAAATCACAGAACAATTTATCTCTTAGAACAATTACAGTGTTTTAAGAAAGAGAAAAATGGTTGTTTCAACGTGGTCAAAGCCCTGCTTTTTCTTTCTTACCTGCTAGGCAAAAGAGCCAAACATCATGCTAAATGGAAATGGAAACGTAACAAAGTGTATTCACTTTCAGTTTCTAATACATGATGTGGAGTAAGCAAAAGAAAGGAATGCTTTATTGACAAAAATCAACACATGTATGAAAATAAACAAAAGAAAAACACATTCTAGTGGACAAGTGAAATAATTATAACTCTATAATTCTGGAGAGGTTACTGTTGATTTCTACAGACAGGACCCTGTAGTACACAAGGTATCACAAACAGCTTTTCAGATGATGATTTCTTCAAAGGTAAAATCAAATGTCAAAACTTCTGCTAATCTACCTCAGTCTGTGAAATCACTTGTCATAAAATGAAGACCTAATTATAGTGTTTTCTACTGAAAGTTTGACAGCTAACATACAATAGAGTTAAATATACAAAAGGAAGTCTTTATTTTACAAGTGCAGATGAAAATTTAATGGGCGTTTGCATCCTAATTCACTGCTACTCTGGATAATGGAGCAGATTTCTTCAACACACCTCTAAGTCAGTCAAATATGCCTGCAAACCTCAGTGTGGTGTGTGCAGCCCATTAGCACTGCAGCCATATCAACAGGGCACAGCAAAAAGACTGCAGCACCATGCCAAATGGCATTGGTGATTAAAGCTCTACTAGATCCCATAAACAACATCTTGGTGCTCTCTGAAACATGATTTCTTAAGTGTTTTGCATATGTAATCAGTAATTCTATTTTAGATATAATTGGACTCCTCAAGAGACCCAGGGGATAGCTGGATAAAAAACCCTCTTCACATAATTTTCTAGATGTTGAAACATTAATGTGGAAAGTTTGAAAGAAGGGGATGAAAACTTGCTCTTCCACTTGTGTCTTTCCTCTCAGTGGCCTTCAAAGCTGTTAAAACAGTCAAGATAATACGAGATTGAAAGGAGGCAGTGAGGTCTTTCTGCCACCAACTGATTGCATATAGGGCAGTAACCACATATCACATAAAATATCCATAAACCTCAGGTTCATATCTGAAAACGCCCAGTAAATAAAGGGCTCTCCTACAGGCTAATAGGATATTAGGGTGACCTCATCTGGTTATCTTTGGAGAAAAACACCGAATGTATTTTATGTTGTTGCATTTACATGGCATGGAGCCATTTTGAGCTGTCTTTATTCTGCAGCTTTCCCCCCAAGAATTTATCACCATGCCCAACAACCACATCCTTTAAATATTTTACACAGTCAACTTTACAAGGTGGACTATGTTTCCACACAATGAGTTTTTTAACTTCTGATGATAAATCTCATGGACGAGGTGAGGGAATGGTCAAAGTAACTAGTTTAAGTTAATTTACACATGCGAATTTTTAATAGGGATACTGAATACAGGTTTTATAGATTATAAAACTTATGCAAAGAGAAATCAACCTTGTTATATGTAAAGAAATATAGATTTGAAGGGGATTTTTTGCTGTTATTTATGCTGGTTTAGGTCAGATGCCATTTACTCTTGTCTTTCCTAGAGATTATATCAGTACAGGAATAAGAAGTATGAATCAAGACAAAAGAGGCTTTACAAGAACAGAGCACATGAAATCTGAGAAATCAGGAATGATATGAACAACAGGTGTAAAAGGGTACTGTTCCTATAAGTAGGAAACTTCAGAAATATGTTTAAGGAGGTACATTGTAAGTATTATTTTAAATGTGCTTGGATAAAAAATATTGTCTTCTATATTTTTAGAACTTTGTAGAAGAAAAGCAAATAAACAGGGTTTTAAAAGCATATTGTATAGCCGTGACTCATGGGAAGGTGGACAAATCTGTAGTATAAAACAAATGCCAGAAGTATGAGATAAACTATTCAGCTAGGTGCCAAATCCATGTTTCATAGTTGGTAAGACAGAGCTGGAATGCTAATTGAACAGGAAAGATAGTATTTTAAAAACTGGTGGATTTAGTCAGTGACTGGATGTGAAAAACAGAGGTGGAATTTGCATTTGCTGCCAGCTTGGATGACCGGAGGGAAAAAAAATTCAGGTTTTTGAGAAAGATACAGAGGTAAAGAGGACAAAAAAAAGAAAAAGTGACTTTGGAAACAAATTGTTTGATGAATGGTATAAATATTTGCTTTTTTAGTCACATTAGAAAACTCCTTTCTAAAGAACAGAAAAAGTGCAATGGACTGACAGCTACAACTTACTACTTTTTCCCTCTCATTTGAGATTAAAATGAAAATCTGTCAGACTACAGATTTTTTTAATCTCTTCATAAGAGAGACTGAAACTTTTCTAATCATATTCTGCAATAAAACAAAATCTATTTTAACAGATGTTAGAGAGGAAAAGAGATTATTAAGCAAATGTCAGGTCAAATAAAATTATGCAGAATGCCATATGGATGTGGGAAAATGTTACTTTATTCTTTTTAGTTCTACTTACATTCTCAGAAAACCTTTTTTTTGCTGTTGTCTCAGTCTTGAAGTAATTCTGAGGACCCCCTAGCTGGCCTAAGGGTTCTGAGCTCTGTGTTCAGTGTTGTGACAGCAGCAGAGTTTATTGCTGTAAAGGATGGGGTAGCAGAGCTTCTGGGGGCAGAGGGGTTTTAGGACACCAAAAAGAGCTGGGACACAGGGCTGGAAGGACAGAGGGGTTTCAGGGTAAGTGATTCAAGGAGCCTGGATGTAAAAGGAACAAGAGAAAACAAGATCTGTGAGAAGAAGGGACTTGGGCATTATGTTCAGGGTTATGGGATGTTTGGGTCTCTCTGAGTCCCGACAGATCTCAAACTATGCTCTTTACAACTTCTTATGCTTTTTACCTGCTTTCTCTGGAATTCTCACTTCCCAGTTCTCCTATTACAGCAAAGCCAGACTTTTCCCAAAAAAGCCTCACAGCTGCTGGCTTTGCATATGCCTAAGGCAGAGAAAACCTATGACTGTGGCCAAAGTGACTTTTGAAAATACTTAAGTTCTCCAGAATGTATCCCTAGGGGGATTTCTTTTGCATTGAAAGATTTAGGATTAGGGTTTAAAATGAATCAATTAATGATTCATTTAAATTATTTTAAATCATTCATCCATTTCAGCAGGTTTTACCAATTATCAGGAAAAGTAATGGTCCCTTACAGTTAAAGGTAAGTATTATTTGTGATTTTCTCCCTAACCACATGGGTTTCCTTGCTAATGACTGATTGCAGAAAGGAAGAACATGAGAATCCCTGTGTAAAATGCAGTTATGATTATCTCATGCCCTACTTTGCACTGAAGTAATTAAATACTAGCAAGACTGTGAAGCACTTTTAATGTAGTATTAAGACAAAGTATTATTTTGTAATAACTTGAGTTAAAGTTTGCTAACTTTGCTCACACATCTGAAAGGCGTTTCAGCTCACAAAGTAAACTGTAAATACTATACCTGTGGCATTTTCACACTATTTACTTACACTGCAAGTATTTGAAAATGCAGATTATATATGGTGTGAAACGCAGACATCTCGTTCTGTCCTGTGCTTCTACACCTGATATGATGGCAGACCCAGACTGGCTTGACAGGAAAGTGCCACATCACAGGTCACGTGTGGAAATGGTAACTGGGACAAGAAAACGCTAGAAAGATAAATTCCAACTTATTTTAAAATACATGTACATTTGATCTGTTTTTTATCTGAAACTACCAACAGTATTAAACCCACAATATGTGGTATAAGTTAATAGTAAGAGGAATAGCAGAAAGCTAAAAACAAATCTAATATTACAGTCTCTTTGGCTGATATAAGCAGATTTTTCTTGCTGTTTTCTTATAATTCTGTTTCTACTTCTCCCTAGAACACAAAAATCAGGAAAGGCATAAAAACATAATAAGTCTATTTCATTGTTCCTGCTGTGTAAGCTGTATAGGGTCTATCCAGCCTGACAGCCTCTTCTTTCCTGCCAATATTTATTCCCTTTTATTTAAGATTCTGAAATTACTTCCGAAATCAACGCTGGATGAATTTTCTTCATTTTCTTTCTCTGTGTGGAGATAAAATCTGTTTGCAAGAGATTTGTGGGTGACCCATGAGTCACACCATTGGTTAAAGCGGGAAAATCTAAGTATTTTCACTGTTTGCATTATACTTGAAAATTATAAAACCCGACCAAACACAAGCATTTAAATAACACAGTTTTTGTTTCCAATTCCATTGAAGTCTGAGATTGCCTCTGAACACAGAGCTCCCCATAAAAGAAAAGACCTGCCGGAAGAAAACTGGCAGTTTTAGCACCATTTTTGTTTTTTTTATTTTCTACGGTGTACTTGGGCAGATTGAAACAGCACCATTGGTATTTGTACCTGGATGTTCTTAGACCTAGAGTTTTGCTGGGCCTACACTCAGACTTGCTTTTTCTTTTATCCCAGATATTTGTGTTTAGGTACTTGCTTTATGTATCTGTTCAGTAAAAAAATGCTTTTTCAAAGGATTACTCAGCATCTAAGATTTCTCATTTGTGCATTTCATGGAGCTACTCAATGATTCTATAATTCCAACAAATGATGAAAAAAAATGCCATTTGATGGTTCTTACTACAATAGCATTTATGAGCTTTCCATTTATGAAAAAAGGGGATCAAATTAATTCCCAGGTATAGTGGGGAAAATATAGTGGTATATTAATAGATAGGTGAGATACCCAAGCATTTGGACAAAACCTACCTTGGTGATGAGTCAAAACCATTAGTGTCCTTGTGTTGTTATTTTGGCTAAGTGTATTTTACATATAAATATTCCCAAAATCTGGAATTGTTCACAGTAAGAAATTGCTTTACTGGGATGAAAATTAGTGAGTAGGATCTTTTCTTAAAGATCATTAACAATGCCTGAACAATCACTTTACATTCAGATTCAGTGAAGGAGGGGTTTAGGTGATTAAATTCCAGTACTGAGATCAAGAAAAAATTTGTCAAATTCCAAACTCCTTCATAGACTTATAATGTGACATTGGACATGTTACTTCACCACTCTTCTTAATCTACAATAGAGGATACAATTCTTTGCTTTTTCATCATTCAAAAAATAAATCCTTTGAACAAAGTGAGGAATAAGGATCAATTCCCCAATCTTCCAGCTGAGCTAAATGTCCTGATGAAGCACAGCTGTAGAGGTAAAACCATTACTAAATATCAGGTCTGTATACATAATAAAATGATTTGGGACAATATTTCAGTAGTTTTACTCCCTTTGCTTCACATGATTCACTCTTCTTTTCAGTCTTGTTCTATAAGACCAGGAGAATGTGTGTATTTTAGTTTTTAAGGATGGGGAACCAATATGAAGGCCTCTGCCAAAAAAAGATGAAGGCACCACAATTAGATGAAAACACAGATCAAAAGACAGCAAATTTTCCATTCCCCCTGAAAAACTGGCTGAAAAATGGCTTCAATATGAAAATTTCTTCCTAGGTGATTTAACTGGGCTTTTTGAACATATTGTTAATACCTAGAAATCTTAATTAATAGTTGGAAACTATGGCATACAGTAGGCAGTATTTTCTTAAAGAAAAAGAACATGCTTGCTTTCTTCCCATATCTGCTCTGTCCCTTGGCTCCCTGAGAACCCTGACCATGATGTGGGGAGCACAGTGTGTGTCCACCTTACAAGGAGATGATGAGAGTGCTGTTGTCACCCTTAAGTGACTACCAGCTGCTGCTATCAAATCAAAAATGGCTGGAAAAATTGAAAGGGACATAAGAAAGTAATCCCTTCAAATTGCCACAATATTTACTGGAAAGAGAGGCTTTCAGGGGAAATCAAGCATGTAATCCTGTAAGCCCTCTGCCCAGTCATAGCATGAGCACACAGGGGCACCTATCGAAATATGGTAATGATCACAGTTCTGCAGCCCAGGAAACAAATGAAAATAATGAAAACTTTTTAAAAACAGGGAGACATTCATTATTCAAGTCTTTTGCATGAGCTCAGAGCAATTGTTGCCATTCATAATTAAAAGCACCTAGCTCTGTATTTTTGGGTTTTATGTAAATTTGTTTAGAATTGGGATGGTAAAAAACTCCCATCCAACAAACACACATTTATAGAAATAGTCGCAGCATTACCATACTGTGTAATATAAAAAACATCCATTTTATGGCTGCACAATTTCCTCCTCATAATGCTGTGTGCCAGCAGTAACAAATATGAAAGCAGATCGATTTAAAGTTCAAGTTAAGTTGCATGAGTTTCCCATGGTGAAGCAATTATTCCCTCAGAGGCTCTCATTTTCTTTATCACACCATGAATTCCTCAGGAAACGAATGTGCAGTTTCTACCATGTGGATACTTGTATTGCAACAAAAAACCTCAGAAACAGTATTTAAAGATAGACATTTTTCTCTCTGTAGAGGCTTCCTAAATTTGAAGTTTGACCTCTCTACAGTCAAAAGCATTTACTCTTGTCAAAATTATGCTCCTATTACTCTAATCTAAGACATCCATTTCCCTTTAAACTCAGAACTTATTTATTTCTCAATAATATAGGTTAAGCTTTTCAATAGAAGCCTGGGGTGAATACAATAATACTACATATATTGGGGTGCACTGAAGTGATATCACCAATATTTTATATATCTAAGAGCTGGAAATTAACATAATTCCTGAACCTTTGTCTTTCCTCTGCCATATCCCTCTGAAATGCATGGGAAACATTGATTTCAAACCTGTCAACAGGCTCAAAATCGAGCTTCTTCCTTGCAGCACTCAGCTCTTTGGACCTTCAATTTCCACTGAAGCCTTCCTGAAGCCAGGACTGGCAGTATGGTCTCCACATGTTTTTTGCTCTCTCTGATGTGACCATTAGGGAGCAGAGCTCTGCAGATCTGCTCTGCCATTCCACAGCAGGGCTTTCTCCTGCAGAGAAAAAAATCCTTGCTTAAACCCATCAATTCTAGTTGCCATTCTTGTGGGTATTCCACATAGGGTTCAATGAGAGAAAAAAAAATAAAAAAGATAAAAAAGAGAGGAAAAAAGACAGAGAAAAAAATATAAGAATGGATCTGAGAATTTCACATTGCAAATGCACATTGCATAAAAATGATGATGGTTTTATTTCTAGTTTTATAAAGATATCTTTGAGCATCTTCAGTGGACACGAGTCACAATGAAACTTCTGGTTAAAAGAAACTAATATATTACAATAACAAAATTCATTCATTTAGGTTCACCATTCCATTGTTTTTCTGCTAAATATTATTTATTTCCTTATTTGCATGATCCCTTCTTTCTATATATTTCCCTAAAAAATTCTTTAGGTAGCTGGGCTGTTGTTTTTCCTTATGGCAAAAGTAATAAATACCTCTTCTGCATAGTGTTTCCTAATGGCTTAGACATGATTTCAGAAGGCAATAAGTTGGTATGAAACACTAGATTCAAGGGCTTATGTGGAGTCTGGGCATGTGAACATGAGTGCTGGATGCTGCATGGTAATCTTTCTCTCAAAAGACAAAGAATGTCTAAAGACAAGAATGGCTGAAGGGTGGAGGAACAAATCTACTGTCAAATAATGATAATATTTTAAATCTACTTGTTACATTAAAATTACGTGCGCACACACACACACACATATATACACACTATACCCATTGATTAATTTTTCAATTTCTGTATGCTGCTCATAGTTGTGGCTCCCTATAGAAAGAACAACCAAAGAAAGTCCTGAATAAAGATGCAGGGGAAGAATTCCTGACAGAATTCCAGCAAAAGAGTCAAGATCAGGGAGAAGACTGGGATTTTACTGTGAGATGTGGCTCAGTGTGAGTATAAGAATGGGAGGAAAGAGCAGGAGACCCTCTGTGGAGTCAGGCACAATGAGGCAGAGCTGCAGAAGGCTGGGAAGGAGAGAAGTTCAAACCCAACATGGCAAAAGACAGCCCAAGAAAAATATTGTCACCCTAAAGTTGAATTACATCCTCAGTATTATTTGAATTACTTCAGCAGAAATACCACAGGTAGTATACTCACTTCATCACCAATTAAATAATTTCTAAAAACGGAGATTCTTATATATCTGTCACTGGAATCAATATTTGCTGCTGAATAATTTCTCCTTTGTTCATTCAACTATCACCCTTCTCAGCTTTGGAATTAGGATTAATAAACATGTACAATTTTCTACAGTAGGAAAAATTAAGATATTTCCTTTTCTTCAGAAAGAAAAGAAGTTATTTCCACACTTTCCACGTGAAGGAAATTTTAAAAAATAATTCAGGAAAACAAATATTTCAGCTTCTTTGCATGGAAATAAAATTCAACGTCTTGCTGCTCCCTGGGGCAATTCCCTGCTGCACATGGGCAGCATCCCCAGGAGTTGCAGGTGAATGATGGGGCTCAGCTGCAGGCAGTAGGAAGGTTTGCCATATCTGATCCACAGGGCAGAAGTGGCCTGAAACTATGTTTCTTTGAAGTCTGAACTCCCAGCCAAACTCTACACTGGTGAAAGTGCATGAAAATAATTCTAGTTCTATCAAAATGAATCTAATTCCATGCAATACTTCAGTTTTGACAAAGCATCTTTCTCCACGTAGAAGTACGCCACAAAATTTCTGACAGGTTTTGTTCCCTGGACTGAGCCTGATAAGAGCAGATATCTGTGTTTGCAGCTGTTTTTTGTAAGGAAACTTACATTTTGACAATTTCCGATACTCACTAGGAAAAAAAAATCTTCAAGGAATGTTATTTTTTCTTTTGAAAGACTATTCATCAGCCCTCTTACACTAAAAATATAATGGTGGACAGCTAGGTCTTAATTTGCAGTAAATTATAATTTTATTGCAAATGTAAATGATAAGAGACAAAAAGGGAAAAGAGCATGTGTGTCATCTTGAGGTACAGCTGAAACTACAGCTTATCAGCAATTTGATAACTGGTCAGCCAGCAGTGCTCACTAGTTCATGACTGTTATCTACATGTTTTCCCATTTATTACATGCCAGCTGAGGCCAATTTTCAGCTGGGAACTATTGCAGCTGTCTTTGTGGAAAATAAAGGAATGTCACTTTAAATTTCTTTGCAGCATGACAGAAATGTCAGCTTCATGCTGGAAACGTACAGTGATACCCATTTCTTCTGACCTGAACACATTGCATCAATTCATGCTCGTGAAAATGTCATTTGTGACTTTTTTTTCCTTTTTAACCAATTTCCAACCTAAAAAAAAAATCCTCTTCTAGCTACATCACTGATTACAGTGTAAATTTAACACTGACCTCTCATAGAGTATTCTGAAAGCTTTAAAGATTTTATATTTTTGATGGTATCATTTGCTATTGAATAAATTTTGATAGAGAAGACAATAAAAAAAATATGAGGGAGGGAGGGAGGGAGGGAGGAAGGAAGGAAGGAAGGAAGGAAGGAAGGAAGGAAGGAAGGAAGGAAGGAAGGAAGGAAGGAAGGAAGGAAGGAAGGAAGGAAGGAAGGAAGGAAGGAAGGAAGGAAGGAAGGAAGGAAGGAAGGAAGGAAGGAAGGAAGGAAGGAAGGGGAGAGAGAGAAGACAGAATGGAGGAAAATCTGTTTTCTGTGCTCTTCACAAGCTGCATCAACAATTACCTACTTTTGCAGTCTGTTTTGTCCTCAGTATATATAATCACACAAGCTATTCCTGTTTATCTTATTTTTGGCCATTGACATGTTTGATCAAGTGTACAGTAATAAAACATTAGAGATACCTGATCTTTTAATAAGTATTTCTGGAACAATATGCTTATTCTTCCATCATCATCAGCCACTATTCCAAGAGAAGTTAAACTTGATAAAGAACGGAAAAATTAGTCTTAGAATAAAATATCCATCTCTAAGCTGTTGGAAAGAAATACAAAAAGGTCACATTTCATCAGGCTTAATTTTCCATTCTCTTTTCAAAGAGACTCATCTCTGTATTCTTCACAGAAGTATAAAGCCCTCCCAACCTCTGATAATCCTTTTATGCTTTCACATTAATATAACAGAGTGCAGAGAATTAATTATTAAGTACTGCTTATACAGTGCTGTAAATATACACTATGTTACAAAACTTAAGATAAGCAATGGTTCCATTCCTAATAAGCTTATTATAATTAAATTCATTGTTGAATCTACATATAAAATGTAGCTAGGAGTCAAACCACAGAGAAAAACCTTTAAGCCAGGTAGAGACACAGATGTGAATCTAACTTGTTCCTGCATCATGAAAATTAATATCAATTGTAGACTGGTTAAGTATTGACTCACTAATAATTCACTGAGCTTTTTGGCAGGTATTAGTAAAATGTGGAAGTTGCATTTTATACATACACAAGGGATCTGAAAACTGACCTGAGATGTCTGATAATCCATAATCTTTGTAATGTGTGAGGTTATTTTTCTTTCAGATGAATATGCTGGATATTAAAAATACATAATGGTATGCTTAGCATTGTAGGCACATTATTTCAAATCAAGATTCATTCTACCTTCAAACTTCAAATTAAAAAAACCCTTTCCCTGTCCTCACAGCTGTGGTCTAGTTGTGTGTTTCTTTGTTTGAAAAGTGGAATCCTTCTAGGAATCAGTTTATAAATTAACTGTGTGTCTTTCTGGGACTGTTTATGCTTACAGAGAGAAGGTGTAGGAGATCAAGTACTAGTGAAACAGAATGAAGAAAAAATAAAGAAAAATCTGTAATGCTGAGTCTTGGCTGTAGACTGATATTTCTGAATTTACTAGGTACATTAATGTGTATACTTATTAAATACCCACAAAATATTAATAATTTAATTGTTTTCAACATTAAAAGGAGAAAAAAAAAACTGTCTTCCCAAATGCAAATGTACTTCCTACAGTGGAACCCAGTCTCTGCTCTATATCATGCCCATGAGGTTGCTTGAGGTAAAAAGCTGTGATTAGAATAGATATTGCATATATATAGAATAAATTCTATAATCACATAATTTCATTATATGAGCAGAGTTGATCTGTTTATAAAATATAAAGTTACTTTCCTTTGGTTCTCCACTCCCTTTACTTGAAATAACAGACTTTCCTCATTAAGTGTCTGGTTTTTGGGTTTGGGGTTAAAGATGAAGGCACACAACCCTTTGCAGAGTAGAAGGAAGGAAATGGGGTCATCTCTGTGATCGATTTATTTTCTTATCCCAAGTGTTTAGATCACCTGGTGGGATGGTCTAGCCTGGCAAACCAAACACCACACCCCATGGCTGCCCTGCTGCCTGGCTGTATGGACAGCCTCAGGGTTGGGCAGATAAGGGCAGGAAAGGTGAGAATTTTTAGTCACAGCTGTCTTGATCTTGATATAAATCAGCGCAGTAGAAACAAAAGACTTTGTGCACATACACTATCCACTTTACTAGGCATTATGCACCAGCCAAAATGCCAGGGGAAAAAAATCCTAATTGTTGGTTTCAGTAGTAAAGCTTGGCAACACACTGTTAGGCAGGGATTTTTGAAGGCTAACCTTGAAAATACAGGAATATATTGTTCTACTCTCAATATTGCCCATATAATTTCTGCAGGAACCATGCAGCATTTTTATTTCTAGTAGACTATCTCTAATGGGAGAGCCTTTGGATTCCTAGTGTTAAATACAAATTTATACATTTCTTGTTTATTCACAGCATATGTTCCTTGGCTATAGTACATGACACACACTGTGTGTTGCTTCCATAAAACAGATGCTACAAGGGAGCCAAAAAGCATGAATTTATCTTTAATGTTAAAAATACCCACAATAGCAGAAAAATACTAACAGAAGAATGCTAGATGCAGAATCAAAATATCTATAATTTCCTCTAACAGTGCCAATTGAAAAGCTTATATATAATGAACTGTGATATAAAGATGGACCTAACTTTAAGAACGTCTTTATTTTCAGTTAAGTCTTTTAAACCACTTGACTCTTTAGGATTTTGTATATCGACCGTGCACTAATATTTAATTCTTTATTTGCTCAGAAATTTACAATATAATAAATTCTAAATCCAATTCTCTAATTTAAAATTATTGAGGTCTACCTGACATATTTAGACTGTTAGATTTTCACAGTCATTATGAGGAATTGTTTTCTGAGAGCAGATACTTTTGTGTCAAATACTTTCCTGCGTTAACATTAATGTTGTTATTACTTAAACTTCACTAGCACTGATATGGATCTCCTTGAATGCTTGTTTGTAATCTGTTTTGCCTTCAGCACAGAACTCATTCTGCTACTCTAATAGTTATAATTTATCTCGATTGTCATGCCTTCTCGCAGACAAACTGGTTGGGTCAGTGACATTTTGACTACTGATAACCAGAAGAAGTGCAATATAAACTGGATGTTTTTCCTTTTTTAGAGATGGGCCAATGGTAACATTAGAGATAAACCAATGGTCACATTGCATCACTATTAACTTCTTTCAAGACAAATAAGAGTGAAAAGTGCTTATGTTTTCATTTTTTCATGAACTGATTGATTACTTGGAGGAGTTGTAAGATTCCTAAGAAACAGTCCATCCAGCTTCTCTTGATTTATCAAATCATGACAGGCTTTTTCAAATGAAAGCAGTGACAGTTTATCTCTTTGGGCAAGAGATCTTCACATGAACTTGACAGGGAGTATCATCACAGTTCCTCTCTGAAAGCTTAGATGAATTATAGGGTCTGACACTTCACCAGAGCTTTCTTTATACACTTAGAGATTTTTTTTTTACTGGACTCCAGTTATTTAGCCTGATTTGAAGAAATTTTATGTGTGAAAAGGAGAATGGAAAAAAAGGTTTTGTCTTCTTTTTTTAAGAAAATAAAACAAAAACAATGTGCAGTTTAATCTGTTGTGAGCCGTTTCAAGTGCTGTTACAGCCAAAAGTCAGTTTTTTGTCAGAGATGTTTCTTCACGTTCATACTTTAGGTGATAGATTTACTCCCTATGTGTATTGAGCATATATTGGATACTTCTAACTAATGACACTCCACTGTGGCTCCTGTGCATATGGAATTTGAACACCATACCCCAGTCAGGAGTGGAAGGCTCCAAGCATGGGGGTCATGGGAAGGACGTAATGGTTTTCTGTATCCTTAAATGAAAGGCATCACTCTCCAACCTCCCTGAGATAAAATACTAAGAGCTGTTCCAAAGTTAAACCATGTTTTCAAATACCAATTATTTCCTTCTCTATTGTTCATTATTTCGATAAGGAACACGTCCTGGGAGCTGACATGTGGTACCAGGAGCAGCTCATATCCCTTTGGTTCAGTACATCTCGAGATTAAGCATGAACAGCTGACCATGCATCTGTGCACATCCTGAGCACAGGAATCTCACAGGTTGCAAGAAGAGGAAGTAAAATTGAGAAGGGATTTCTTATGCTCTGTGAATTTGTGAGAATGGATTTGGTCAAAAAAGAAATCTAGTGCAATATAGGTCAATAGTTGAGGAGTGTAGAGGCTAATATAGAATAATAGATTTATTTTATTTTATTCATCATTCTATTAAGCATTCTACTAAATATTTTCAGCCCACTAAGACAAAAGAAAGCAAAAGAAAAAATTATTTGTAGATAATATAACAGGTTTTAAGTTCAAAAGCTCTCACTATCACAGATTCTGAAATGCTTTCTAAAGGAAAACAAAATGAACACATGGGCAGCCCAAAACTCTGGAATTACTCTTCTAAATATCCAGCTAATGCATTTGTTAAAAAAATTAAATTCTACCATAGGAAAAGAGTAAGCATGATTAAATTAGATTATGCAATTCACTATTCATCCTCATTAATAATTATATTTTTATAATCTGTTTATTATATGCAATATATAAACTTTCTTGAAGATAAATGAAATTTGTACTTTACATATATATAGGTGTAAGTAAAAATGATACATTTTTCAATTATATGAGCCTGGACCTGAGTCTTTAAAATTTTGAAGAAACAAAATTAAATACAGTCCCTTTCCAATGTTGCTCACCATATCATAATCTTGTGCAATTTATCCATACATAACATAACAATAAAATTGAACTTTGATTCTTACAATCACACCAGACTTGCTTATTTAAAGGTCAACCATTACTCTTAGAAATAAACCCATTAAAATATTGTGATGTAAGAACGTAAATTACAATGCATCTAAATGTGAAGTTATTACTTAAACATCAAATGACACTGAAGACGTGACTAAAAACTAAATAAGATTCATCAGTATTCAGTTGGAAAAATCAAGATCAGAGAGTGGGTATGATTTTTTTGAGCAATCTGATAGAACTGGGCCTGAAAATTTGAAAACTTCATGAGATTGTGCTTTAAAAAAAAATAATCTGATATTTTCTGATATTCTGTTTCCTTTTCAAGATACAGACAGTCATCTGAATGTGGATGAGCTTTAACCAGCCATCTCAAAATGATTTATGTAGAAAAATTAAATGAAACAAGGTCAAAGCACCTCTGTGTGAAAAATAACAGTCAGAAAAATATATCTGTACTGTATCAATTTTTAATGTTATCTGATTTTATCCTGATTGCTAAGAGGATATATTCCTCATCCTCCTCATTAAAACAACCTCACTGGAAAAAATGAAAAGGATTACATTCAAAGAGCATGGATATAATTCATGCCTAGAAGTATATGCAAAAGATAATCAACTGTCTTAGGAAAAAGTCAAGAGGGCTCCTGTCTGAGCTTCAGCAATGGATCTGGAAACTGAGTTTGCAAGGGACCAAAAACAAAGGCAAGCTTCAAGTGGAACAGATGCTGAGACAAGGTACTTAAATGAAGGAGGGAATGCAATATCTGTCATCAAAGTGTGAGCTAGTAGCGTGTGACCTATTTAGTCTAGTGAAACAAAGGCTGAGAGAGGATAATATTGCTGTCTATAAAACCTTCCAGAGAAGGGTTTAAGCTTTTGGGAGAAAGATCTTCAAGTGAAAGGATATATAGAATCATGGTTGTGAATACATTTAGACTGAAAATACAAGAACACTCAGAGTCAGAGCTCAAAAATGCATCTGTTTAGCATTGGGCATAAAACATAAAACATAAGAGGAAAGCCTTGTATTACTCTGAACACCTTAAACAAAGAAAAGGGTTACTTTGCTGGCTAAAAAAAATTGTGAAAATATCATACTGAGATCTTTGTTTTTGTATTTCTTAAAAATGCTTTACTGGCCATTGAAAAGGTGAGTTGCAATCAACTGGCTGACATGTTTATCATCACTGACAAAAAACTTACTGCTCCTGTGTGAAATGAAGAAGGAAGAGCATCAGAGTATTTGGTTATTTTTCAAATTCCCAGATTTTATAAAATTTACCCAGGTTACCTATATATGGAAATTTTCACAAAGAAAGTACATAGGTGGCTGAGCTTCCAAATCCAACCAATCTGATTGTATTTAAAAGTAAGGGTGTAGTGAGAAAGGAAACCTGGAAAACCAGAGCTATGGGTTTAGCTGGCTTACTTTCAGCTCCTGGGAATAGGAAGTGTTACAGAAAATTAAAAGCTGTTAATATCACCTAGTCCAGTGACCAGATCTAATATTTGTAGCTGGTGGGGAGTGCAACAGAAAATATTGTAGTAGAAGTGCATGTTTGTGTCATGGTGTGTGCTGAACGTGTGTGCAGAAAGGCAGCAGAGATCTAAGGGGACAGTAGCAAAGGAAAGAAGACAGTAAAGCTTTCTGTCTAGTAATATCCCCAAGGTAAGACTATTAATTTATTATACTTTAAATAAAGGTCACTGTCTTTTAAAGCACCTTGTCAATGCACTCTCTTCATTAACTTCTCAGGTTGCCATATATCCCTCTCTGCTGAGTTTGGGAGTAAGCCAGCAAAATGTCCATGGAGGGACACTGTGCAAGAGCAAGGCAGGGAAGAATGCCATGGAGCACTTGCTGGTTTTATTTGTTAGCTCAGAAAATCTGCCTCATTTAATCCCCCTGGAACCAGGAGCACCCACCTCAGCACTCAACTGAAAAAAACCAAACAAACCTAGGTACAACAGAGTGTCCATCAGTTTATGTGATCAGTCCCATGTCTGAGGGGGTACCTCAGAGCCAGCCAGGGAAATTCCCAGTGGGGTTACACAGCACAAGCACAGCCTGTGTGGAGCTGACACAGCTTCCAAGTGCACCTTCTGCACTAAGCACAAGAGAGAAGTAAGGCTCAGAAAGTTTTCACCAAGTGTTATACAGTTCTGGTGGGGATGGGCACCATTACCCCAAGGTAAGAATCAGCCTCAATGGAGATTGTAACAAGAAATGATTAACTGCCAGCATTTATTTGTCAGGAAAAAGTCACAGAAAGCCAATCTAATTTGCTTCTAAAATTAGCATAAAGGACAGGTAAGTAGGCAAGCCATAGACATACACATAATTCTAGTAAGATTTCAAACTCTCTTTGTTATGACCACAAAGTCCAGACAAAACTTACTGGATGTGTGCAAAACCACACTGTAAAGTTATTCTTAGTGGCTGTGTACAAATACCCGCTTTGGCTTGTGGATTGTATCATAACTGTTCACCTACAATTCAGCTGATGTAAGTTAGGGTAGTTTAATTGCTCAGATGACATAAACAGTTGTTTCATAATGAAATTAACCATAAAAAATTAAATTTATTGAGATAATGTATGCTGAGATTTATCATAGAATCACAGAACAATAGAATCATAGAATCACAGAATGACTTGGGTTAGAAGAGGCCTTAGAGGTCATCTAGTTTCAAGACCCCTGCTGTGAACAGGAACACTTTTCACTAGACTATTTAAAATGGAAATGTAATATTTCCATTTAATATGAAAATGTGAAATTCTATCTATAGACAAGAAAATTATTTTCATATATATGGAATGAAGAATGAAAACACAGCTTACAATACCAGAATTAGTGGTTTGTATTGTGACCAGAAACTGATCTTAAGCCAATTGAGTCTGCCTGTTGCAAACGTTCAAACACCGTATTGGCATGTTTGAGCAGAATACCTGAAGTAAAAGAAAATAAATAATCTGATGTTGTACTCAGGGATCCTAAGCCAGAATACTATTCTTTGTTTTGGTCACTATATTTTACAAATTATGTGATCAGATGAGAATAGATGAGATGGAAGCAATAAAGATGCTCAGGTTGTCTAAAAGAAATGGAATGCTACAAGGAAAATTTGAGAAAACCAGGTTTATTTAGGCTAAAGAAAACAACATAAAGAATATAGGTGATATTATATAAAAGATTCATATAAAGTGCAGAGAAAGAGAATAGAATTTCTTCATTTATATAGAGATGGAAAAATATTTTACTTAATATAACAAAGACTGAAGTTGAGGTTAAAAATTAAGAAAAATGTCCTATGATTACTGAAATAGGTCTTTTTTAAAGTCTCCAAAATGCTAAGATTTTAATAACAATTTAAAGAGATATTTTTTAAGAGTGAGAAAAATATCTTTTCCCTTGGGACACCGATGTTGCTAAAGTGCTTTACAGAACTTTTACATATAGAATAGACTCTACTCTTTTCAAGTAGAGTCATGGTGTCAAAAATCTCAACCATTCTACGATGGACTTTGGCACATCTATGAAAGACACAGTCAGGCTCTTGACTCATGCTCAAAACTGTGCCCTGTTTTCCAAGCAGATAGTCAAAATCATTCAACAGAACTTGGTTTTGATCCCTACTTTCAGTCAGTTTCATCTAATACCTGCTGAAGGCAATCAAAAATTTCATACTTCGGTCAGGTTTTGTCAAGCTTCCTCCAGTACCTTACAGCTCAAGCAGTTCATTTGGAGTGAGTGTATCAAGGGGAAGAGTAGAGGACTACTCACTCAAAATGTGAATGGTATCATTTGGCCTGGAGATCACTTCAGGTAATCATTTATATGATGAATGAATATGAAACAAGTGAAAGAGGGACTTGAGGCTAAAGGATTTTAAAAGGATTTTGCAAGTGTAATGACCATATCCCAGGGAGTTTCAAAGGAACTTCATTACATTAAGTGCCTTTGAAAACCCCATGCCACAAAAAGTGTTAAGAGTTGTAAGACACAGGGTGTGTGCTGTTCCTACTCCTCTTTCTTTGGGATCGGCAGATCTACAGACACCAGCTTAAATCCATTTCCAAAATGTACCAAGTTAATTCAAATAATTGCCTTAATGCCAGTTAAGAAAGGACTCACATTTCCTAAAACTTTCTAAATCGTAGTGGCAAACCTGAAAGACCTCAAAGCTTCCCACAAAGGGTTTTGGAGAATTCCTGAGATCTTTAGCAAAATATTCTGTCTTAAAAGTTCTTCAGAATATTTTCTCATTTTAAAAAATATTTTTCAAGCGTATCTCCTAATCTGATTTTTTCCTTAAATATAACTGGTAAATTATCACATTATGTGCCTTAATTCTAATAATGGACAGATTTAATTGCAATTTACTTGAAGTCATCCATTTGGAGTTAGTAAAAATTTCCAGTATTTTTGAGTTAATTTTGGATTTAAACTGGGAACTAGAGAATGCATCCTTCCTATCATATGTACAAACAATTCTTTGTATTGTATTTAAACTCTCCATAGAGATTGTGTAGCACTTTTTTTTTTTTTCAGGGAGTATCAAGCATTATTCTTGATTAGGCTTTATTCACTTTAACGTTATTTGATATCAACATCACATGGACCCTTATGTGCTTTATGGTGTTTTATTTCAGACTGCATGTGATCGAATCTCTTTAACTCAAAGCCTTTAGCAACTGAAGCACAATTGATGTGCCACAGAACATCTTCCAGTCCTGCTTCATGCATGAAAAATCCATGTTGTGTGCTCAGATTACTCTGTGATGTGAGCAGATGTGAGGAGAATTAGAAATTCTACTCAAAAGTGCATGCTTCATCTGAAATAAATATTCGTGGACAAACACCATAGGAAAGAAAATTCCAAAGTGCCATTTTTTATTAAATAAGATAAAAATATGTTTGGAAAACTCTCCAAGGGAAATTAAAAATGAGATTTATATTTTCATTTGTTCATATATGAAATACACAATTCAGAGTGAAGGGGGCTAACTGTGTTGCAGCACAGAGCAAGGAGGCTATTTTAAATTGGAAACAAGAATTAGTATAGACATTTATAAACTAATATGTGAATTCTCACTGTATTATAGAAGAATGCAGTTAATGTTGTGATCAGAGACCCAGTGAAGACAAATCATCACTTGTGACTTCCAGGGGTCAAGAGGCACAGATACATCAGAGTTCAGTGAAGGGCCATGAGAGTGATTAGGTGATTCAGAGATTTTGACATTTGAAGAGATGCTGAGCAAACTGTGGCTTCTCAAAAAGAAAGGACTCAGGGGTTTTGTGGACCTTACCAATGTGTGTAAATACCTGCCTGGAGCAGGATAAGAAAGATGGCACAGCCAGGCTCTTATTGGTGCCCAGGAACAGTACAAGTAGCTACTATGGGCCCAAGTTAAAATACAGAAAAATAAATATATATTTTTTTTCCACTTTGTGATTTTTTGATTCACTAAGTGCTTTATTTCTTTTTTATGTAAGGGGGAAAATGTTTTCATGTATTTGCATCCTTGCAGAGTAGAGTGTGCAGGAATTGTAACTTATACCAAAAGGTATAAGTTACTCAAACTCAAAACACTTAAAAGTATATTTTCCAAGAAAACTATTTACAATAGAGTTCCCTAAGCTAACACTGCAATGAGTTCTGTCTCTGTGTGTAAAAGCTGACTCTGTGATGCTTTGAAGTTAAAAGCATGATTTTAAAGCAGGGAGCTTTCAGCTCTTTTCCCTAATTACCTGTTGCTTTTGAGATTGCAGTGACTGTACATGTTTTTGAAAACTGTCTTCTACTTGCTGGAAGTAATCTAAATTCTGTTGTTTACTTGCATTCATGAGGTTTAATAGTTAGCACTGCAGTCTTCCAGTGGTCAGAGAAATCGTTTTTGTAACTACTGCTATTTTTATTTTTTATACATTTTTGTTAGCTTTCTTTTTTAGCAGCCTATACCTTGCAGCACTATATGAACACTTCTTTTATACTAATACACATCTAAAGTGACTGAAAGATGTTTTTCTTTATATTTACTATATCCACAAGCTATCATTCTAAACATAACCTCTTGCTCCATGCACTTTTCAGTAGTATTTCTCAAATGTTGTCTGAACAGCCTGTCACAAAGGCCATCAGCAAAGACATCAACAAAAATTTAGAGCTTTTTAATGAAGTGCTAGGGTACACTGGAATGGACTCTAAAACGTTTAAATGATAACTACCGAATACTACATTTTTTTATATACTTCAGGTTTCTAATAAGCCAAGGACAGAAAGAACACTTGGGCATGTATTTACAATAGCTGATAGAAAAGAGGCTCAGCCCTAACTGGAGCAAATTAATTAGAAACCACATCAACACACTTACAAATATCAGTCCATTAATGCCATTATGAAAGAAAATGCTTTAAGGCATGACACTGTAGAAAGAGCTTTTTTGTTTTATAAAGGTAGTGAAGAATTTTCTAAGATAGGACAATAAGTTTCAAACAGAAATATTTTATAAACTGGTTTTTTTTAAATTTAGAAAATTTCATTTTCTATGTTATGTATACTGATTTAAATATTACCTATTTAGTTATGTTTCAGAATAGTGAACTTTTTTTATTGGAATATTCTAAACAATGTGATGCCAGGGAAAATTTATCTTTATTCCACAAAGGAAAGCCTCTGTTTTCAGATACACCCATATTATGTACACAGCCATTTAAAGAGACACAGAAAGCACAGGTCTCTTCTAGATTTATTAAATAAGACCTCAGTTGAGGAGAAAGAAAATGCCAGCTTTGAAGCAGATTCTTTAATGTAAGCCTATTCCTAATACATGTTAATTTGGACAATGGGTTATTCATGAAATGACACCTCACTATTTTAACAAGACACTTGATGTCTTATTTTTCATTTTCGTCGCTGCTACTTTCTTTTTTACTCCATGTAAAAATGTAACCTTTCAGAAAATATTACCGTACAGAGACTGTACAACTAGGAAAAAAGTGGTAGGCTTGCCCCTGGAAAGGAAATCTCACCAAGATGTGTTCATTGCTGATTTGAGCTGTAAATCTGACACCACGCTGTGGTTTCCTGCCTGGCACTTCCTCCATTCATTGCCTCCTGCTGGTTGTCCTAGAGGTGGAGGATAACCCAGGCACAGGGAACGTGGCTGTGGCTCCCTGCCAGGCTGGCAAGGCTGGTGCCTGGTGCTGGTGAGCACTGGGAAGAGCCAGGGAGCCTTCCCAGGCTGCCCACTCCACTGGGGCTCTTAGGGGGCTGGCAAAGAGGGCACTGTCTCATCTTGAAAAAACAAAATTCTTCAATTCTATTTAGTTATTTTAATGCACCTTCTTTGCCTTGTAAAACTAAAGTTGCAATTAGGGATGGAGCTGATGCAAAATCCAGTACCTATAACTGAGGCCATGATGAGTTCCAAAAGTAAACACAGATTCTGTGGTAGCAGCTGTTCTCTTCATGATCTGTAGGAAAAAAATCTCTGGTCTCTTAGAATAAGAACTGACACTTTTGAAACTCTGATAAAATGCATATAATTAAAAAAAAATATCAAGCAGCGATTCTAGCTCTACCTAAAAGTATTAATTAAATTAAATAGTCCTATGCTTGTTTTCTGATAACTCAAGACTAGACTGTCACATAAATGAAAAAGTAAACCATGTGTATGATGTGCTGGATCAGCTCTTTTTCAGATGACATGTAAAGCAATACCTTGTTTTATAACTTTCAAAAGTCTTAGGACAGTTTATGAGGAGTATGTTCATGTCAAAATATCAAAACTGGACAAAGAAACAATGCAGATCTCATTCTTCTGAGACAATGAGTTTACATTGAAGCTTCAAATTAGAAAGGAATCTTATATTTTGTGTGCCAGGAAAGTTATATAATTTGAATGAAAATGATAAAAAATTTGTGTGTCTTCTGCCTGCATGGTACAACTTGGTTTAGTTTAATTTTAGGAATTAATATTTATGCTTTCTTTAGAGTTCCTTTGCTGAAAGATGCCATGCAGTAGCAATCAACTACCATTGCTGAAACTGTTCTCTTTGTTTGCAAATCACGTTGTTCTTCTTTGGCTTTTCATTCTGAAAGAGCCAGTTTAAATGAGATATACTTGAATTCTTGCCATTAGAAATACCTGTTTTGTCATCTAAGCTGCCATTAAGAGCTCACTGGAGAGATTATTAGGTATTTACTAAACAGAAAAATTAGGCAATTAAAGATGAGCTACAGTGGTTTTCATCTCTCTCAGAGCAGTTGGTGCATCAAGACATTTGAGCTCCAGTGGTGGTCTAGCAGATGAACAAAGGTGATGCAGAGACGAGGAGGATTCCTAATTAATCCTGTGGTTGCAGGAACTTTTCAAAGCCAGTGAGTTACTGCAGACACTATAAAAGGTGTGATAATTTACCTGTGGATCTCCCTAGTCAGCTTGGGTTATTTTCCTGCACTGGATCTGGGAGGCTGACATATTCTTGACTCATGCTATGGTGGCTTAGGTTTAATCACAGTCCAGTTTCTAGATGCTATGTTCTATGAGAATCCAGCAATTAAACAATGAAACAGATTGGATTTGGGCCTTAACCATCTCCTTGGTCCCAAGCTGTCTAAGCACTACTACAGAAATTATATTAAATACAAGCTAACAAATAGAGAAATTGGGTAGAATATGGTGACTTATAAATAAACATCAGCAAAACTCCTGAGGGAAACACTACCCATTAATAGCTATCAGATATAATGTTTTAAGAAACAGCAAGAGAAATATAAAATTGCTGAACAGAATAATTCAAATGTTACCATAATTTGCCCTCTGGTGGATATGTATTAGGTATTATATGAAATTCTATGAATTTGCACAATTTTCCCTCACACTCTCCAATCATTTAATGGATGGAATGGATGATGATTACTTAATGAGGAGCTGCTCAAGATTTTTCCCCTGTGTAGCCCCAGGATTTATTTACTATGGGAAAGTTAAATCTGCTCTATAGGCAGAATAATTAATTTTTTCATGGTCTAAGCCACTCTCCAAATAAGTACCTGAATGCTTTACAGACATAGGGTTTGGCAAAATCTGGTCAGGTTTTTAATACCCTGCCTACTTAAAGATGGTCTTGAGAAGACAAATTCTCTGGAAAAAATACACTATATTACTTTAAATTTTACATGACCATGCACCTGGCTTGGGGCAATTGCAGACACACCTGCAGGTTGGGTGGAGAAGTGATTGAGAGCAGCCCTGTGGAAAAGGGCTTGAGGATGATGAAAATCTCAACAAGAGCCAGCACTGTGTGCTCAGCAAGCCAATGGAATCCTGGGCTGCATCAAAAGGAGCCCAGTCATAAGGGCAAGGGAGGGAATTCTGCCCCTCTGCTCCTGTGAGACCCCACCTGGCTGTGCATCCAGCTCTGGTGCCACCAAAACAATCAGGACATGCAACTGTTGGAGCAAATCCAGAGGAGGACACCAGGCTGATAAGGGGACAGAAGCACATCCTCTATGAAGTCAAACTGTTCAACCTGGAGAAGAGAAAGTTGTGTGGACACCTCCTAGCAACCTTCCAGTATCTGAAGGGACCAGCAAGGAAGTTGGGGAGGGACTTTTTGTCAGGAACTGTAATGGTAAGGCAAGGAGGGATAGCTCCAAACTGAAAGAGAATAGATTTAGATTAGTTCTTGGGAAGGAATTCTTTACTGTGAGGGTGGTGGTGGAAGAGTTTGCCCAGAGAAGTTGTTGATGCCCCATCCCTGTAAGTGTTCAAGGCCAGGTTGGATGGGGCTTTGAGCAGCCTGGTCTAGTGAGAGGTGGTGTTGCCCAAGGCAAGGAAAACAGAGTTTTCTCTGAAAACACTGAAAATTTTCAATTTTCATGGTGAAACCTGTTAAAGCAGAAAACTTTTCAAAAGGTGAAGTACATGAAGGCATTTCCTTAACAAAAAGTGTCTCAGTGAATGCAGCAAGTGTCAGCCAGATTTTAAAAAAGGAAATGCAATCAGTCTTCCTATTGATTTATCCTTATCTAATTCTGTATATAATCTAAATTTAAATCCATCTACCATCTACTGCTACAATTTCCATCCACTGGAAATTAAAATCCGGTTGTTTACCTCATGCTGAATTATTCTATTTACAGATACTTCATTTATGATTAATCAGAAATTTCAATTGCATGAGCTAGGTAGATTCATTACTAATGCACATGAAGGAGCCCAGTAATCCCAGCCTACAGCTTTTAATGACCTCAAACTCCCTTGCTGTGTATGTGCAGATATTTTGCTTCCAAACGGCACAATTTTTACCTCACTTCCCACTCAACCCTGTAACTGGCTACTCGATTCCTAATTTTTATTAATGACTCAGTTTACCCCGAGGAAAATATTCAACAAAGCAAAACCTACCGATTGCACGTGGCTCATTAAAGTGACATTAGTTTCAATATTTGAGAGGATACTTCATAAATAACTCATTAAACTAGCTGCATCATCTTCCTCCTCTCATGTGAATGTAAGAATGTATTTATTCTTGTGCCTTAGCCACCATCAAAGCACAGTCATGAAATTTAATTTTTCAGACTGGTTTTTGGAGAACTAAAATCATAGACATAGATTAAATTAGACCTGATCTAGAATGAAAAACATACCTGTGAAAAAAGTTTAAAAGAATTAACAAAAATACCTTATTTGAGGTATTTCCCTTCAATAAATACCAGGTTTGATCACAGAATGATTTGGGTCAGAAGGCACCTCTGAGGATCATTTATTCAACACCCAAAGCTAAAGGAATGAACGTGTTCTTCCAAATCCAACACTTGACCTGAACATCTTGGTAGCTAGTACACAGAGACACCCAAGTAGCAAAATCCTTAAATTCAGCAATCATCAACTTCTGTGGAAGTCCTAAATTAGAGAAGTTTCCAAGATAGGCTGTAGGAAGAATGATTAAAACCAAAATTCCAGATGCCAGTGTGAAGACAGCCTGTGGAAATAAGCAGACAATGCTGAAAAGGCTCACACAGTTTTTGTGTATGTAGTTATTCTTTGGTACTCAGGATCATAGTATGGGTCAGGTTGGAAGGGGAGATGCAGGGCAGGGTAAGATTTGTCAGATATGGCCCAAATTTTTAGACTATCAGCTGAAGCAGGTATTACAGTGGTTTTAAGCATAAAGTTATAGAAAATAGCCTGCATTCATGGTGTCAGAGAAGAGGATGCTACCTTTGCTGATATCAGCCTCGCTGCCTGGGACAGCAGGAGAAGAAATGCTCACAGCACCCACGAGGATGCAGAAACTCAGTGCAGTGTCTGCCCAGATCTCCTCCACTCAGTTCAGGGTCATCTCTGCAGAAAATCCTCCCCCTTTCAGGTGCAGATCTAGTTGCTTCTACATTGCTGGACACAGAAAGGAGAAAAATGGTCAATTGCTTCTGGAGCCCTCAGGAGGAGCAGAGCCTCACTAATATCCCTGTGCACCTGTGAGAGTGACAGTCCACTTTATAAGCTTCAACACTGAATAGCTGCTATGGGTATTTTTTTCTCTCTGTGTGAACATAAGCACTGGCTGGTTCCAAGCAAGGAACTGAAGAATTGCATCTATTTGCTGTCACTATATATTTTGTATAGCTCCCAGGAAAGACTTTAATTTGCAACACACAGGCAATCATTTTTGTCAAGTGGCCTTATTATGATTATTACTTGTTGTATGTGGTTCTCAACACATTTATGGGAAGATCTGAGCCTAAATGACCTTGCAGTACACAGGATCACATCCAGAGAAGAAATCTTTTTTTTTCCTTTTTGAGGAGAGACTTAGATATTTCTGAACAAGTCATTACAGATGTATACATATACAGAGAAGCTTCTGGTTTTATCAATCAAGTTTAAGCACTTCACTGGAATAAATTAGAAAAGAGTTTCAATTGTTTTATTATAGCTTTTGTATGCTTACTAAGGCTAAGTTTTACACTGTAAGTTCTTAATTAATATTGCCTTTATTTTAATAATAAAAACACCTTAATATTTTATTAATAGTTGGCAAACAAATACTGACTTATTTCAGGCTGATAACAGAAAAACAATGCCAAAATAACATAAGAATGATAAATTCAGGAGAATCAAGATGCTCTAAGCAGTAAAATGCCTTTTGAATTCTTATGTCCTACAGTCAGCTGTTTTCAAAAGGTCTTGACTGGTATCTTAAAAACCTTTCTTGCAGTATAGCCTAAAATTGCAAATATGAATATGAAAATAACACAGGAGCTGGAAGAAACTTTGTGCACATTAGTGTACTTAAAGAAAACTGTGCTTCCATTTATGACCTTAGCAAGCACAAAAATTCATTTGTATTTATAACACTTTAGAAAGCATGTCCCCTTAGTGGCAGCAAGGCTCAATGGGAAAATTCACGGTTTAATAGCATAATGTGCTAATAGCATCACCTATACGTGGCTGAGTCTGTAATTGTGTCCCTCTGGATATGGGGACCTCGTCTGAACACATTCAAATTGTCCTAGACTGCATATGCCTGGAGCTATTCCAAGCTCATTCTACTTCATAGCTGCTCTAAAAATAAACTCAAGAGTTTTGCACTTCATTCATTTAAAAGCACTTACAAGAGCTATGCTCAGATTAGGGATTTAGTGATGTGAAGTACTACAGGTCCAGTGTAGTTCCTTTCCAGATAACTTCTCGGTGCAATTCAGGAAGGAAGCAATGAACTACCTACAGAGTACATTCAGAGTGCAGTGAAACTTTCTTGCACACACACAACCCACAGCACCTCAGTGTCTTTGCACAGCACACATCACCACCCTGTGCTGTCTATCTCACATGAAGAACACATACTACTATTGTTATTTTAGCATCGCAGTTCTCTGCATTTGTTTATTATTTGTTTATTATTGTTTATTCTCCAGTTGGCATATTAAGATTACATCTATTAAAAAAAAAATGTTCCTCAGAGAAGTCTAAGACAAAAGATAACACGTGAATACAAGAAGCAGAGAGGAACAGCTCTGGATACTGGACTGACTGCCCTGTGTCCTCAGGCGCAGTGACAGCACATCTGCAGCACAGCCATTACTTTTAAGAAGCATAATTTTCATATCAGTGATTTCTATGGCTTTTGAGCTGCTTGATACATGTAAAAGCAACATACAGTGTAGTGGGCTTCAGTAACTGAATGGTTAAAGTGCACTAAATGTTATCTAAAAATATTACTTAATAGAAATGTTGCAGTAGTTCCCAAATATTTTTCTTAGCTTTCTCCAAAAATAAATTAATTCGTTGAAATCCACTTTGGAGAGACTCTCACTTTTTCTCATACTTGAGAAACAATTTATGAAGGAACAGGAAAGCACCAATCTTCTCAAACCAGAACAGCAGAGATAAACACCTGATGCACTCTGATACACAGAGATAATGCAGGCTCCAGAGGTACAATATTGGGCATCTAGGTCTCTGAAGTGTGGAATTTTCAACTTGAAAAGTAACAGCTTCAAGTTCTTCCAAGAAATCGAAGGAAAAGAGTTTGAAAAAAAAAAAAAAAAAAAGAAAACCAGAGAAAAAAAACTGTAATGGAAATTGCTTCTTCTGCCTTAATACATAAAAAGCTGGTTTCCTATCAGTTGCAGAGGTGCAAATCTCAGCTGTTCCTGAAATTGCAGGACTCTAACTGACAGCAAAATCTGGTCCAGCAAAAATAGTTTTATTTTTTAATGTAGCCGCCTTGCAACAAGCACTGTCCTTTAGAAACAAACCTTTGAAATTGAATGTTCTCTTGCTGCCTTTTATCTGAGAAGAGCAGCCTGTCAGAGCTCTTTGCAGTTTCCCAGGGGTGCCTGCAGACATTAAAAGAGATGAGCAGGTCAAGGTACACTAAAACATGAGAAAATCCCAGGCAGATCATACCTGGAATTTACCTCTAATGTCCTCTTCAGGCAAATGTCCTTGCATAAATTCAAATTCATGCACACCTGCTAGTAAGTTTGCAGATTAAAATTTTTCTTTTTTCAGGGATGAATCATATAAGATAGCCTAGAAATACAAACACATCAAGAATTTCTTTGTATTGCTGCTTGCAGGTGGAACATACAAGTAGAAAAGAAAATACCACTTACAAGGGGAAGAAGTAGTACCATACAATAGTTAGAGCTATATTTGCAAGTGTTTAATATTTGGATTTTTTGAGCCTTAATTTGCCTGAACATATTTAAATGGGCCTGTTTCTGTGCAATTCCTTATATCTTGTTTTTACCTGCAGCATTTTAAAAAGTGCTTAGGCAGTACAGGACTCTTAGATTGGAAACAGACTTAAGCTCAAATTTAGAAAAAAAAGCATAGATGCCTAAAAGATCATAATTTTTGTCAGAGCCATTGCATTAAGATCATTAGTGTAAATGACATAGGAAAGAGTATTCACAAAAACTAAGTTCAGCCTAGCTCATTTCCCCATTCAGTCTACATAGTCTGTGAGAAAGAAAACTTTTCTGGACCATTATTAGGAACAAGCAGTGTCCTGGATTAAGGGATGTAGTGACTTCCCCCAGTTCTGGGATTAGACCAGGCAACCCACTCGAGTCCTGGATTTCCCTGAAAAGTAAATGCAGCTCAAGATGTTGAAATGTCCCAAGTACTTAAAAGGAGAAGAAATCAGGAGGGTTGGAGTAGGTGAGAAATGCTCTAGATTATGAATGCTGATTGGTGGCAGATAATTGTGTTTATGTGTGAATAACTGAAACAGAACGTTTGAACTCCCAAGCATAATCCTACTGTCTGCTACCAGCAACAGGTACAGACTGGTTGTGAATTTTGGCAAGACCTGGAACTAAAAGAAGTGGCCAATGCTGAATCGTGATTAATATCGGACATGAGGCAGAACCACCACTTTGGATATATTGTGCATCTGCAGAGTGTTGAGATGGAGAAAAACAAGCTGTAAAATGTAAAAAAAAAGCTGGAAAAACTTCGTGGCACACAGCTGACATGACTCTGCCCAGCTTGCCCCACAAAGGAAAGTGAAGGCTTGAGTGAATGTGGCTTTGGAAAATCTGTGTGTGTGTGAAATAATCATAAAGGGCAAAAACCATAAGTTTAAAAGATCTTAAGAAAATCCCAGTATTCAAATCCATACAGGATTTTATTCAGTTCATCTCACCCATGGCAAGGGTTCAACATGAGGAACTGTGCAGGATCAACAAGCCTTTCAATCATATTCTGAAGTGTTTTCAGTCTTGATGGGTGATAAGGGGGCCCAGCAAAGTTCACCTTTGCTCATGTCAGTAATGTTCTGCATTCAGCAGAAGGAGGAGTGAAACCCCATCATGCTTAGAAATGTAGGCTGGATTCTAAACAAAATTTGAAACAGAGTCTTAAGTAGTGTTAGATCTAGTTTTGACATTGGCACACATGAATACATGTGTTGTCATTATTTTGGTTAGTGACGCTTTTTCAAGTTTATTTGCATTCAGCTGCAAAAAAAAAAAAAACCCAAAAAACCAACAAACCAGTGGTTTCTGTTGGTGTGTAATAGACATCAAGTATAAGTAACAGGAACACTTTCAGTTTCATATTCTTGTTTTTGTGGGGTGGTTTGGGTTTTGTCTTGGATTCTTTGTTTTTGGGTTTGGTTTGTGGGTTTTTTGAGGTTGTCTGGCTATGATTTTTACTTGAAGTTTGCCAGGCTAAACTACCCTGAAACCAGAATTCTGTTAAAGGATCAGATTTTGAGATGCAAAACTATCACCTTTTGGACAGCTCTGCTGCTCTCTTTAGCTAATACTCTTGAGAATTCCACCCTCTGTACAGCTTCCATAATTGCAATGTTCAGTCATCTCAAAGACATTATTTCTGTCTTATTGGCTGAAATTATGCCTCCTATTCACATCTGATAATGGTTCTGATTTTGAATCATACAATTCAGACACTTCACAGCAGTAGCAGCAAGGGCAGAACATTTTAATTATTTTGCAATGCCTTTGTTGCTAGTGTCATTTTATCTCTCATCCCTACATGCTGTTTTTCTACATGCATATCTCACTATATGCACTCAGAACCAGAAATAAGGAAACAACTATAGAATGGAAGTCAGGTTAAAGTCCTGTGTTTTAACCTAAGTGTTATCTTGTTACCAAACCCACTTCAATGATGTCTTAAATTTTGCCAGTCGTTCATTTGGATCTAGAGCCTCTAAACCACAATGGATTTATGTCTGATGCAGTCCATAGGAGGCAAAAGAGATGTTAATTCACTCACAGTTGGCAGCTACAGCTACCCAATCGGCAGTTTTACACTCCTGGTATGTTTTTTCTCTTTCTTTTAGTAAAGAAGTGTATATGCTTTAAATTAACTATTTAGATTTAGACTGCAACAAAATGTACACATTAATTTATGTGTCTTGTATGGCTTAAAAAGAGCTAAAAATACCTGATAAGTTAAATTGCTATGCATATAAAAAATGCCACAAACCTGCTAAGAATATACATATATATATACACACATATATATATATTTCTACATCTTTATATATCTATATCTATATCTATATCTATATCTATATCTATATCTATATCTATATCTATATATCTTCCCAGGACAAATACTGGTGTTTAAATGGTCTGGGGAAGGTAACTCCAGGTAGCTTAAGCCACAGTCTCAAAAACCTAATCAAAATTTTCCTAATTCTTAGACAGAATCTTTATTAAACTTAGATCAAACCATATTGAACCTAGATCCAGTCCTTTCCTAGAACTTTTTTTAGACTGAGACCTGCTTTTTACATACTAAGTTGCTATCCCTTCTTCCAGCTTCAACTTATTCCCCTATTTTTTCTTTTTAAATCTTTATCTTTTTATAGAAATTAATCTATACCATAATTTTTATGTATTTGTTTAGGATAATTAATTAATTTACATACTTTTAAAAATTGCTAGAGTTAGACACTTAGAACAGTTGCCTAACTGTTTCTCAGGAATTTATAGGTTATCTGTTTCACAATCTACCCCAATATCAGATTTTTATTCAGCTAGAATGAGGCTTTTCCTTTTTGACAATAGCATTCTAACATTAACTGCTGTTTTGCTACCTATGTGCTTTAAGGTCCAGATCCCTTCTTTTCTCTATTTCATAGTCTTTTCTCTTTTGTGTTTGTATGCTTTGTTTCTCCTTCCTAGTGTAAGACTTATTGTATTTTCTTTGTTAATTTAATTCTCTTGATTTTGGACTCCATTTTTTGAGTGGCCAAGTTTATTTTATTCCTCTGACCCTTTATTCTGATCTCCTTGCATGAAGCACTGTCAAAATATTCCACAGGGTGGGGAGAAATCTTCTGCACAAAAATTGACTGACATTGTGTTTATACACTTTACCTACCTGGATATAGCCATGGTATTCCTCGAGGGAATTCCCAGGATTAGATGAACACAGGCAGAGAATACAGGCACACACGTGATGTTTATGGTCTCAGACCATTTTTTATGCATGAAGCTCAATGGAATTTAGTTCCACTCATCACTCTGCTTTGCACTTATGTGCTTACACCATGCAGAAAATATCTACCATAACTAACAAATGCCACACTTATGGGTGCTGCATCCCATCTCATTGTTATAAACACTTTAAAATACATATTTTGACTTGACTTTGGTGTAGCCATGAGCTTTCTCTGCTGAGTTATTTATTTCCCATTGTCTTGTTTAGGTTAGTTTCCAGTTCAGTTTACGGTGGCCACAGCTTGTACAACCTCTAGTTCATGTTTACATGATTGGAGTGGGAGAAGTGAAATGCTCAGAGGTAAAACATTATCATGCAGAGGATCATTCTGCTGTTCTTCAGTGCTGTGGGTTGGAGACTCAGTATAGGCATAGCATATATTGCCATTATCAAGTGCTGTTTAAAGTCAAAGGTGTTAAGCCAGCAATTCGTGCTTGTGCATGGTCTTTGTAATAACAAAAGTCAAAACTAGTATGTGGCTATATGAGGTTGCATAGACAATATAGTTGGTCTAAGGTGGATTTAAATTTAATCTCAAAGTCAAAAGTATGAAACCTATCTCTTCTAAAAGTTAAATTAACACATATCTGAAATATTTTATACTGACCAAAGTAGATAGGATCCATTAATTGATTTTCCTGGAAAAAGTCCAACTCATATCACTTGGGAAATCTGCCCTCTCAAAAAGACTGAAGATCTGAGTGGTATTAATGCCTACTAAAAATAATGGGAACTGCTGATGTTCTTGGAAACAAACCCCGTAGCATTGCCTTATCTTAACCTACTGCTTTTTTATTTTATTTTATGTGTTTTCTATTCTTATTATAAGGTCCAGCAAAAGGACAATATCCTTCAACACAGCAAAATTTCATCTTCATGGGACAATTATTTTAGTCACAAGTACTTTTCCTCTTGGAAAGTTATTCTACATAGTACTGAAAATTGTCAGTGAACTGGCAATGGGACTGTAAAGTATTATCAGAGAAATATTTTTCAACATTGCCTTTTATATTATTTGATGCATGCTATGAAAGACACCTGATTTTACTAAAGTTGGAAAAAGAGTTTGGATTTTTATTACAGAATTTACACTAGTAATGAACTGTTCTTATAAAGTTTCTTAAAGCAATACATTTGCCTATCTTCCAATGCAAATCAATTTCAAGCTGTTGGGAAGAGAAACACTGAACCAAGATGAAGATCTCAGAGCCCTCTTTATGTGCCAATATGTGGGAATAGTTGTGAGTGAACAGAGCACTGTGCTTCCAGGGGATGGGTCATTCACTCATGCAGGTTATTAGAGAAAAACTTCAGGAAGAGCTGCCCAGACATCAGTGTCTTCCAGTGTCCTTGACAGGTGACCAAATAGCTGCTACATCTCTAGTGCACAGCAGTGTCAGCTCAGCCTAACTCTTACACAGGCACAGGCTGATACAGAAGTGAAAAAAAGGCTTTTCCCATTTAAGGCAAATTTTATTCTCCTCTGATCAGCAGCAAAGGGAGCAGTTAGTGTTCAACAGACCTTTGAGTTTTAGAGGTAAAGACCTTTCTCTGGCCTTATGCAGCTTATCTTGGATTCCATATATTAGGACTTAAAAGCCCATTAATCCTAACTGAACGTGCTTTACTAGAAACTTTGAAATAAAAAAGCAGGATAACTGCTGAACAAAACAGAGGGCACAGGCTTCTTACCTGATATTCCCCCTGACATTTCAGCATCCAGCCTCCCTCAAACCATGTAGCTGCAGCAGCAGAGATAGGGAGATATGGAGTGACTGAGTCACCTCTGACATTTATTTTGAGTCATGAAAATAATATTATGCATTTACAGTGCAGTAATTTTTCAAATTGAATTTATTCCTGTGGACTTCTCCAGCATTCTTCTTATCAGGTGATAAGACTGAGTTTTGTTCACATTTATTTTCCAGCCATGCTTCACAACCACTTGAAAGTTTACCATCCAGGAGGAAGAGTTTTGTTAGGGCACATGGGCCAGTCAATCTATCCATGCCAGTGAACTGCAGGGAAGGCTAGCTAGAAATGGTTCAAGTCACTGGTGCTGTGGCCTAGCAGTCCATCACTGAAGAGAGCAAACATTATTAATGCATTAAATTTCACTTGGTACTGGAATAAATATATACTATGTCAGGAAATCTCAACCCACTAATAAAAAGGAATAATTTTGGTTTAAATTCCTTCAAATTGTCAGTTGGTTTTCACACTGAGTAATTTTCTTCTGTTAATCCAACAGCCACTACCAGCAGTAGGCAACTGGTTTCTCCAGCTAGTGCTTTCCTGTAACTGCTCTGAATTAATTCTGCTCATCAATTTACAAATTCCAAATACAAAAGATGTCCCAATGATATGAAGCTTTGCACAAAAACTTGAGCAACACAAAATCCATTCTGTAGCATACATAACCTAATATAATGCAATCACAATATATTACAGCTGCTGAAGTAACAAGAATTGTGATTTCACTTTCAAAGAAGCTGTGAAAGTCTTGTTAAACAGAGATGATGTAATTTCCTAGTGTCTTCCTTATTGATTAACTTTCACTGCATCTCTCAAGTCTTAGAGCAAGAGTTGTGATACTGAATTTTTTTTAGAACTTTTTCTCAATAATTTAATCCATTTTTTTCCATTGCCATTTTCTGTGTCAAGTTCTAATTTTTGGATGTAAATCTACAGCAAACCTTATAGCATCTCCTATAGCAGCTGTGTGCTATGACAAAAGGCAAAAACACAGACCTCTATATAGCATTATGCTAGCCACTCTAGCATATGTAAAACTTGTACTAAATGCAGCAAGTTATCTACTGTTTGGGCTGGAGTTTTAAAAGTGTTTTGGTTTCTTGATGTTAAAGTTCAATAAACTAATAAATTAAAACACCACTACATTTCTGACCGATATAGCAAATATCTGGAAAATATCTTTCACTTGAAAAAAAATTTAATGGCTTGATTGAACCAAAATTATAATTTATGGGTTAAAAATGAATTATTCTGATATAAAAATGTATTTGTGAGGCAAGGTAAAAATTTCTGCTGTTTTAATATATCAACTGAATGTCTTATGTCACAGCTGATGAAAAAGTCCACCCACGTCTTGTAACAAAAGAGCAGAAGTCACCCCATGACTACTCTGCCTCTAGGCTAGTTTTGCAGGTAAACTTCTGTTGTTCTCCCTTTAAAGTGTATGTGCAACCAGATTTGGGTTAAATTTCCAATTTTTAAGGTTATCTTTGTTAAATGTTTATAGGTCTTGTAAATAGACACTCTTACAGTACACCCTTTGACAAACAGACTGCAGACACTCTCAGCAGATGGAATAGATGAGCTGACAGGGCAGCCAAGGGGGCACAGGGCCTCTAATATCCTCTGAGATCTCTTTAAATGAGCCTTTGATAGTTTCTTTACATGTGAAATGAGAACTCTTCCTACTTTTCCTGCACAGTTCTACTACAACTTTGAATGTTGGATTACTCTTATGTTTTTTGTGCTTGTCTTTCTATGAAAATTTTCTTGTTTGAACATCTTCGAGCATATGGGTCTAAATCTGACTTCATGTACTCAAACTGTATCTGCCTTTCACATACATTAAAAGAAGAATTATTGAGACAATAGTATTTTGGCTACAGGATAAACTGAAAAATGTTCTTCTGTATCATAGTAAAAACTGTTTTAGTTTCCAGTGTTAATGCAGGGAGCCCTCCTTGTTTGCCACGATGTTCTCCCCGGGAGTGAGATGTCACAAGGAGCACGGTGCCCCTTTGTTCTGGCTGGTTCTTCCCTGCCCAGTGGCCAGCAGACTGCTGGCACACACAGAGCACATCTGTCCCCTGCCTGGTTTTCCTCCAGGGTGAACCAGACTGGGCCAGTGCCATCTCTGCAGCTACCCGTTCTGGGGTGGTTTGGAATGGACATTATCACTGAGAGCACCAGACATGTCTCATGTTAATGACCCTTTGGGGTCCAGCATGAACTCCGGGTTTTATAGAAGAGTCTGAAGATTTTTATACCTTTCATAAAATGGCTAGAAGCATGCAGCATTAACCTGGTAGATCTAGGTGAGTCAGAAGACACTTAGGGCCTAATCTAGGGGGAAAACAGCAGCTATGATGTAAAAAGATGGGTGCTTTTTGCTACTTGTATCTTTACCACAGTGTGGAAAAGGAAGAACAAATTCCTTTTCTGTCTGGTGAAAGAGTAAGACAGATTTTGCAGCATAAGATTTAGACAATTCATCTAAGACAAATTACTTTTGAAACATGATTCTTGTCATAAGTTTTAAGATTATTGAATGTAGAAATCAGAACTTCTTCCTACAAAGATTATACTGAAAGATTTATCTATATTAGCAGAGTTAACTAAACACCACACAAAAAACCCTCCAGAAGTCCCATTATCTTTTTTTTTTTTTTTTTTATGACTATATAAATCTTGTGCTGCAGAACAATGCAGCTTTCAAAAATGGGGTGAAGCTTGTTCTTGGTTGTAGCCAAGTGACCAGAATATCTTGGCCAAGTGGCTGTTTGTATTTTGAATTTCTTAAGCTTAAGAGAAAATGAACCTGGAGAGCGTGTTTTAATTTTCTGTCTACAAAGTTTGGTTTTTTGTTGTTGTGATATTTCAGGGTACTTGAAGACCCTCTGAAAGGATGAATGAATGTCACACAGTCTGTAGTGGGGACATGTAACTCAGTGGGTTAGCACCTGGAGGTCAGGAATACCACTGTGCTAGACAATAATCCTACCCTATCTATGGGCCAACTACTTTTGAAATAAAAACATTCTTCATCCTCACTGGCTCCTCCACACGATCCTGTTGCAAAGTGCTTCATCTTATCCACCTTCTGTGCACACCTACCAAGATGGCTCTTCCTGGGCTGAATTTTGGGCTGAATTTGTTGATGCATCTAATATACAACAAGTCTTCTTCTTCTTTGTTATGGCTTGTTTGGTTTGTTTCCCTGCTTCTGCCACCTATATTCTGTCAAATATCTTCTCAGTCAAACCCTCAGAGACACTCAAAATGTAAATATAACACAAAGTTTTCATAATGCAATTTTCACTTGTGGTTCAGGGATCATTGGACAAAACAAACAAGCAAACAAACAAACATCCCCCACTATCCTGGAAATGAAACTATATTATCTCCTTTTAGACAAAACCATGAAAGTCAGAGTTCTATGGCTCTGATGGCTAATCTACAATAGTGACTGAGCACTGCAGGCTCCTGGTAAAGTTACAATCACAGGGCTGCCGCTTCTCTTTAAAATACTTTTACCACACTGCAGTTTTCCTAAATCCTTTTGATTACATTGGAGCATGTCACAATTCTGATTTTTGCTATTGAACTACGTGAACATAACCAGTTTCTTAATTTATGTTGTTAAACATTTTGTGAGGAAATTGCCTATTGTGTTTTGTTGTGGTTTTCATTAATATAATGTAACTCAGCTTTCTCTAAGATTAAAATCAAAGATGAATAACTTTGTGCTCAGCTAGAGCATGCCATTTGCTAATTCATCTGAGATCAATAATGCTTGAATGAATAATTTAGTAAACCACTGTGCATCCTTTTCAGCTGCTTTATTTTCTCCCACAAATTACACTTATTTGCAAAAACATGCAGCATTTAGAGAGGTAAGGAAAAGAAAGACTTTCTTTCTCCTTATTTTCCTTTACTTTTTTTTCTTAGTAAGCAGAGAATTAATTTGTGTTTTTTAATTCTAAATACCTAACTGAAAAATCTTTCAAGAATTTAAAGTCTCAATATTGGCTTTTATTAAAGCACTCTTTGGACTTTCTTTTTTACTTTTTTTCTTGATGATTGCTTCTATGATGCTCATTGCAGTCCTGTGCAAATAAATGATCATGAGCAAATGTAGTGTCGAAAAACAGTGTTTTATATGTGCATGGTAAGTGTAACAGCAGTGTAACAGTTGTCAGACAGATTGATCTTTTGTAGCAAGTCCAAAATGCCTGAAAGAAATTGAACATATGCAAAACACAGTTAGGCCAGTGACCTAAATTACCAGGCACGGGGCATTCCAGGTATTGGGGTGTGGTATTTGCCTCTGTTCAGAATCATTGAGACTGAAAAAATCAAATTTTGGGATCAAAGAGGAAAGATCTCTCCAGTGAAATCTTTTCCCCACAAAGGGATTAATGCACTTTTAAGGGAGGATTCTAGCTAGGGAGATATGAATCAGGATGTTTTTTAACTCTGCAGTGAATTGGAATTATATTAACATAATTATGTTTCTATGTTTTCTTCTAATAATTAGTCTGTGGGCCAAAAAGGTGGGGTGAGGTGGAGAAAAGACCAAAAGTACTATAAATTTTGGAAAGAGCTTCAGGTAAGGAATGAATGAATGAATGGATGGAGACATTAATTCACACAGAATTTTAGCTGCTTTTTTTTTCTAGGACACATATCTCAGAAGCTTTACTGTATAAATGATTTAAGAAGACTCCTCCTGCTAATGTCACATCTTCACTGCTTGCTTTGCAGTTATTTTGATGACTTCTTAAGGATATACTTTCAGATTCACGAGATAATGCAAGTCTCACAACTTTCATCCTCACTTTAAAGGAAGACGATATACATTGTAATGCTGCAGATAATAAGTAGAAAGCTATTCTGTGCATTTCTTTGATGTACAGAAGCTAAACATCTCTTTTTTATTGCCGCATTTTTACGAGAGATCCATTGGGAAATGCAGAAAAGTAGTGCACTAGGATTGCCTTTTGGGATGCTATGGCACATTTAACAAAAAAAAAAAAAAAATGCACAAAGGAGATTTGTGTCTCTCTGGACCTGAATGCAATGCTGAACAGTGTTACTTTAGGACATCCTAGATAGCACTTGGTTACTACCCTTAGGCAAATGAAGCAAGTCCACCACACAGTGTAATTCGATTGACATAGACTCTGATCTATTGGATTGACTGCATAAAGTGATGTATCATTTTTTCCCTCCTTTCTAAAAAGAGGCATCTGACTGAGGATTGCATTCTTCACCCTGGCAGTAGTATCTAGCACCATAATACTTGTGTCTTTTCTGGATCTAGAACATGAATATGTGAAGGAGATAATCAATGGAGAATAGATACCCTATATTGATGTGAATAGCTTTTACAGCATTTGCAATTTATTCTATATGAGAATATTCTATATTAGAATCTGAAAACTTTGCCTTTTCACAGATGGTTAAAAAACAGGATGAACTCGGATCTAGTATCCAATGTTAATGTTATACTTTGTCTTTATTAAGTGGAAGTTTATTGATTTGAATAATTGCATTGCATGACATGTCATTACCTTGTGTCAGTGAATTAATGCAAATAAAATACCTAGGAAGAGAAAATTAGTTTGGTAATACTGCTGATAGTCATAACAATGTATTGATTACACATTAACACAATAAGATATATAGTTATATGCAGTATATTAATTCTACATTGATATACATAAATATTTTTAATATTTGGTCTCATTGTCCAATTATACTTTCTGTTTGGAATCAGACTATAGGAAATTTTCACCAGTGAAGAAATGTGTATGGTCTTTCTTTTTTACATGTCTATGCATTTGTGTTTTTCTGGATTCCAGAAATGTTAGAGTCAAGGTGTCCCTGTAGCTGATGTTACTGGCTACATGCTGAGCAGAGCTTGTGTCTACAAGGGAAATTTTGCCTTGGGCACTTCATGAACATAATGCAACTGAACTGTGTTACTGGCAAATTATGTGTAAGCAACTTTGTTTTAAACTGTGCATTACCCTTTTTGTGCCTGTGACATCCTCTCTTCTTTGTCTTTATTTATCCATGTTAGTCATTCTTAGGTGTATGTCTGAGAACACATTTCATTTCATTGTGAAATAATGGCAAAAAAAGCCCACCACATGTGTGTGGTGGTGATTTTAAGCCAGTCGCTATGTAGAATTTCGTCAGAGATCTACAGACATAATTATACTCAATTCAGCACTGGGCAGGGTAATTTGGAAGCATTTTCATGTCTCACGTGATTCGAGTTTTTTGGTGCCAGATTGTTTTCTGTGTGAGGAATTCCTCCCTCAGTGACAGCTCTGTCAACAACCCTATTTGTCAGCCTGACTGAGGTATTTGAAAATTATATTAGATTTGCACATTAACATGATGCAGAATAACCTTTTACATCCAGTATCAAGAGATATATTCTAAACACAAACATCTAATAAATGCATCAAGGCACTTCTTATGCAGCCCTTGGCAATACAGGTGATGCCAGATAGAACAGCTCCATTGGGGTAGCTATAATCTTTTCATCTCTGGTTTAAAAGCCTCTATTTCTACTGCCTGCAAATGTCAGATACTAATTAATACATACAGATAGATTGATTTAGGTAGACATCATAAGTGTCCTGTTTAGTTAGAAAATAATCAGGAATCACTGGGGAAAAACTCTTACAGCTAGTACTGAAACAATAGACCTGAAAGACTATTGTGAAAAGATTCTCACATTTTTAATAAACAAACTAGCTTGGATAACATAAATTGTCTTTCTGTGCAACATCAAGCTAAGAATAAGGTTAATTTACTTTTCTTGTCAAGATATAGGGTGTCTACCAATTTTTTTGTGTCCTAGATTACCATTTAGCCTTCTCCCATGAAGCCAAGTAGGTCATCCCTGCAATGAACTGAAACTACTACAGCATAGATACAACTCAGGCAAGGAAATTCTTCTTAGAATTGCTGCTTTCTTTTTTTTTTTCTCCATTTCTAGTAATTGATTTAGAAAAACCTCATATATTTCTTTGACATACTCATATCCTAAGACTGACATATGGAATAGTTAATTGACTATAGCAAATTTACTTATGGATTACCATATCCATAGTAATAACAAATTTATCTCTGTGTGGTAAAAATGCTATTTTACTTTTTAGTTAATTATTTAATTAGAGGCAGAGGGAGGACATTAGAAACATTTCATATGCTTTAACTGTCTAGTAATAGACTCCCTGAAAGTTTTTTAACTTAAATTATGCCATAATTTTACACTGTCTTGTGTATTCCATGACATTAACAATACCTGGAAGCAAAGAGTTAAGATGTCAAGATGTGCTCTGAATACAATTACAGGGCTTCAACCACTATATTTTGGGTGCAATATTACTTAGAGGGATTATTAGATGAAAGCTACATTAATTTGCATCTCAAACCTGAGAAGTGAGAGCAAGTTCACTGTAACTTGTAACCTAAAACAATGAACGTCAGTAAAACCAGTATGACAGACAGAAAAATGGGATAAATTTCAATTAAACTGATTTTAACTCTCCAAAAATCAAATATTTATGCTAAATTATTCTATACTTAATGGAGACAGGCAGCCCAGTAAGTGCAGTGTAAATGAGAGTGGTACCTGAGAGACCAAAATATGACATTTAAGGTAGATAGAAAAAATAATCTTGTCAAAATGCCTGTGGAAGTATTCAGTGTCTGTGGAAACTGAATATGAACGTAATTCAGTCACCTAAATGTTGGTGACTAGTGCTATTCAAGGAATCCTTATCAGGATGACATTATGTCACTGGATTTGTGAGTAATCCAGCAGAAGAAAATCTGACAGGAGATCTGAGAGTATCTCAGATGTTAGTGGTTGCAAATGATTAACAAAGCGACTCAAGACATGAAGTTAAAAAAAAAATACAGAAATTAGAAAAAAATAGTCCTTAAAGACTAAAATAGTTTGAAATAATTAAAAAATCTCAACCCCTCAGGCATCAGTTCTGGGGTGGGCACTGTTAACATCTTTGTCAGTGATGTGGAGAGCGGGATCCAGCACACTCTGAGCAATTTGCTGACAGCACCGGGCTGTGTGGCACAGACACCCTGGAGGGTGGTCCCACATCCAGAGGGACCTGTGAGGATGGAGAGGTGGGCCCATGGGAACCTCCTGAAGCTCAAGAAGGCCAACTGCAAGGTCCTTAATCTGGGTCAGCAGTCCAAAACAAACACAGGCTGGACAGAGAACGGATTAAGAGCAGCTCTGAGTAGAAGAATTTGGCATATTGGCTGTCAAGGAGCTCAACATGACACAGTAACATGCACTCACAGACCAGAAAGCCAAATGTGACCTGGGCAGCCTTAGAAGAAACATGATCAGCAGGACTTGGTTTTGAAATGAGGTGGTCTTTGAGGACCCTTTCAACCCAAAGCAGTCTACAATTAATGAAAAAATATTCAATAATATAGTACCAGAGCTATGCCACGATTATATCTGATAAACAAGAGTGAACATAAGTCTGGGAGTCAGAATAAGAAAGGGCTATATGTTATAAATTATATAGTTTAGAATAAATAATGACCAGACAAACCAAGTGGTCACTCTCTTGCAGATTTTTCTGTAGTGTGTTTGTAAAGGCCTCATGATGGTTTATGCCATTTCAGGACTCAGCTTCACAGGTGAGCCCCATTGAGGAGATCTGGGAAAATAATTGTACAAATGAAAATTTCTTAGAGTTGTGACAAATCCAGCACATTAAAAACGTGGTTTTGTCTTTCCCTCTTTCATAGATCTTCTCTCCTTTCTCTCACCCTTCTGTTTCTTTTATCCTCTAACTACAGCCTGACTTTTCTCCTCCATCTCCAGATCCAGAACAACCTATGGAAAAGGGAAGATATAGAAAGGATATCTCTAATTAAGAAGATGGGTCAGGATTCTGCTCAGGTCTAGACACAAAGTTTTGAGCAGCCCAAGCTCCCTGTAATCAAATTACAAAATTTCGTTGACTGCATATGGAATGAATCCTTTGATAGCTCAAAAATTATTTTGGTTTCAACAACTATTGCAAATATAAATTTATCACAAGTGCAGGAACATCCTAAACAATATGACAAATATTTCAGGTGTTGGTAATAAACAGTAATGTTAGGAAATGTTTGGGAGTAAAATGACATGCTTTTGGAGAAGCTTCTGACTTACTAGTAAAAAATTTTGCACTGATCGAAGAAGTGGATTTTGAATGAAAATTTTTCAGAGATTTATATTAGGATGAAGAAGCAGCAAATCTATTTAGGACTCCACATGCCTATTCTTACTATTTCCTGGAGATGTAGGCCATTAAGGATTATGCAGAGCATTATAGTTAATTCAACTATTGAATTAATAGATTTTGGAGACTCTAAACTCTCCGAAATACAGATCCTAAATTCCTTGAGGGGTTGAAGGAGCTGCACTGCTTAATCATTTTAAATATATTGCTTATGACTGTCAAATATGCTTTGTATTTCTACTATTTTTCAAAAGGACAACATTTGATGGCCTTTCTAATCAGGAATAAACTCAGGCAAGACTGAGTCAAAACTTCAGATTATACCAGCTAGTAGAAGAATTCAGACATCTCCCAGTCTCACCGGGGAATTGACTTTTTCTTGCTAATTGCTTTGGTCTCCTTGATATGGTTCCTGCTGCGCTGCTTATAAGCCTGACTGATATCCTAGAAATGCCTTCTAAATGACTTCCTTATCAGTGACAAATTCTTTTAGCTCCCTGGAGGAACAAGGAAGAGAGTTGTTTTATCCTGTTTCACTAAAGCATGAAGATTACTACTGCTTTTCCAAAAATTCACACACCAACTGACCAAAATGCAGATGACAGTCTTATTTAGTATTGTTTTCCATAATGAAAATTGTTTATTGTGGATTCAACGCTGAGTCTTACTCTGACTTCTTTGAGAATTGTCGGGGCATAAAATGAAGAAAAAAATGCTGCAAAAAATGGCTGTATGATATTGCTGATGCCTTGTTTCACTGTTATTTTTTTAAAGAAGTGGGTTGAAAGGAAAGAAGTTGAAAAGAAAAGCAAAATGGAAACATGCAGAGAGAGAACGAACCCTCAGAAGGAAATTGCAGCTCTTCCTCTGTAACCATCCATTCATTTCTCCCTTCATAGTGTATCCCATCTTCTTCATTCTGCCTGTTCTTAGAACTGTTTAAAATATCATCCCAGTCTTTCATTTACACTTGTTTGCTTCTTGAGTGCTCTTGGCTCTCTGTGTCCTGATTTAATAAAAAAAACCTGTGCAACAAACTGGATGATCATGGTGTTGCATTATGTTTTTCCCCACCTTTTTTTGCTGCAGAAACATCCAAGTTTGAATTCTACATGAATCCAGTTTTGGAATAATAGATTACAGATAGATTGTAGTGACACTGCAAAATATGGCCGTCTTGGTGTGTTAAATATTGGCTGTCTGAAAAGAAAACTTGAGGTTGTATTAACAGATCAGAAAATGAAGTTTTTAACTGTACTTCAAGTAGTCACTGTGTGATTTATGATTCCTTTCATAATCACCTGTGAAGAAAGAATTTTGATATGTGTCAGTGCTGTTTGGTGACTACAAGTCACTTTAGAACAGAATGAGAGGTTTTCAGTGACTTAGCTTTGCAGCTAAACTCAAAGAGAACACTGTGATACTCATTGGAAACCGTGACAAGAACTTAAGACTGGAAAGGATTTACCAAAGCTTTAAGCAATGCCTCCTTCATATCTGTATGAAATATAGTTCTTTTCACAAACTCCAGCACTATCCAGTTTGACATTTTTGGCTGCACAGAGGGATATTTCTTTCCACTTGCAGCATAAATGTTTCCATGACAAATGTGTTCTTTAGTGGGTTTATGCCAATATTTTCCCTTAGCTCAGGTCGTTCTCTCCCATCTCTGTTCTTTACTTCCTTGAATGAATTGCCAAACAGTCTTAGCTTCAATCTCCAGTCGTTCCAGTTTAACCTGAAGGGAGAATCTCTTGTAGCTCTTACTGATAAAAAACCATTTTTAAAAGTTAGCAGTTCTGATTATCTTCAGCAGAGGTCAGTGGTGCAGTTTGTTATTATTTTAGTTGTCCCAAAAGTGCATTGAGACCAAGCTTCTCAAAACTGGTTATCTAAACCAGGTGGCCTAAGGCTCATAATCACTTGTCTTTGAGTTGTCAGAGATGAATAGCCACAAATTCATCACACCAGGTTTACTGATACAATCATTCCTCTTTAATAACAAGACTTGGGAAGGTTTAGTTACCAATAAACAGTGGAAAGTTCTTTCACGTTCTGTTCCTAAGGCATTTGTACCCAAGTTTCCAGACTCTCACTGGACAAGATACTTATTATTCACTTTCTCTGTGTTTATAAATCTGCAAGATTCTACTGTGTGGAGTGTTAATTTGTATTATGAGGTTTCTTTACTCCATCTCTTCTCAGTGAATGCAAGCTTGGCTTTTGCATGAAGTTCGATTTAGTTTTGGTCCTGATGGTGTGTTGGGGAATAATGTCCACTGGATCACTTCTTTCTGTATAAGAGCATGAGGGCTGGGCAGAATAGTTGTCAGGTGCTTCATCCAGGTGTTCTGGAAAGATTGACAGCTGTCTAATAAACAGAAAGTGATATTAGGAAGACCAAACCCTTCCAGCCTAAAGTCCAAAGTTGAGTATTATAAAGTCTTCCTCCTCTGTTCTTGGCTCATTGAATCATATTTTCATTCTCAGTTACTGAAGACTTCAATGGACAGCTTTATATAAAATAGGCAACTACCTGCATAATACATTAAAAAAAAGTTAGAACTGCAGTTTATTACCTGATCCTAAGATAAAGCACAGAGAGATATAAGAAACACAGTTGAGATCATCTCTTTCCCCTGAGCAAGGGATCAGAAAATGCAGGTCATCTTTTCTGTGCAGCCTTGAGAGATGCTGGGCTGCATGCAGAGGAGTGCCCAGCTGTTCTGGGATGGATTGTGGTGGGGCACTTGCTGTTCTGTTATGCTGCCTCAGGACCCTTTTGGCCAACGTGAGTCTTTTATGCTTGCTAAGCACAGCCACAGCAGCCAAGCTTCATGAGTCTAACAGGGAATAATAATGTGTTTATACGGCACATGAGAGAAAATCACAAGTGCCAAAATAACTAGATCAGAACCCAGGCTGCCTTCTGCCTTTGGGTTATTAATTTGGGTTGATCTATCAATTCTACATTTCTGAGATAACTGCTGCATGATAACAGTCCCATACTTTTTAATTACTGCACCAATCCAAATAAGAACTGAATTTATCCCATAAAATTATTACACCTGAGCTCACCAAAGAAAATCCTTAATAACTGGACTGAGGACTCTGAGTTGGCTCAAAGTGTACAAGTGGTATAAAAAAGCAGTGTATAAGCTCTGCTAGAAAATATGCTGGTCTTACCTGGAAGTGTTCATCAGCAAACATCTCTAGACCTAACAAGGAATACAGATAATGCTGACTGTGTTTTACAGGAGGGAAAAATTTTGTCAAAGTCAAGAAGCAAGCCTGTGGTATAAATTGGACAATTTGTAGATCTGACTCATCAGTCCAGAGTCCTGCTATATACAATGTCCTGTAGGCTATGCCAGCTCTGCAAACAAGCTGTTAGAGTAGAAAACAATGACTGCAAGGAGCACAGCCAGCAGTTTTTAGGAGAAAAATCTAAATAAAATATATTATGGTAATAAAACAAATTAGCAGCTGTTATCCTGAGGCAACAGCAATGAAGCTCTCACAAAACAGGCCTTTATTAGAAGTAGTAACAGTAATCATAAGTTCAAGTTTAACTAAGTGAGCCATTAAAAGTGTAATGCTGAAATGAACTGAACCAAATGACAAAGTGAAACATGCCTGGGGCAATGAACAGGTTTTTAATTTGTTTAACTTCCATCTCTCTGGTGTCTGGCTCTAAAAAATGATGTGACAAAAGACTCCTCATGACATTCTAGTCTGAGCACTAAATAAATTAATAAAAGCAGCAACAACAATAGTACATACAGCCTACTCATCTCCCACAGTGCTAACATCACTAGTCCTCTCTGGCTTTGTGCTCTGGTTTTCCATTATTCAGGAATTGTGAATAATTTCCATTATTCATTATTCCTCCAGCCATCAGGAGGGTGTATCCATGCAGGCATAGAGACCTTCATGCAGCAAAGACATATCAAACCTCATATTCTGCCAGTTTGTTATATGAGAGGATGCTAAGCTCAAATTTATCAGAAGAATCAGAAATTTCTTGTACCAATTCTTTTTTTCAATTTACCTGTTCTAGGGGAGAATACAGCTAATGTGGGCTGCTGTGAGGGTGTCACTACCTGCAGGCACATCCAGGCAGGCCTGGCCTCTCCTGGACATGGTACAGCCTTATGTCATTCCCAGCAGCTCTAGGATATGCTCAGAAATTGTGACTGCAAAATTAAAATAGAAAAAAACATCAAATTATATTACAGACACATTTTCCAAACTTCTCTAGACCACAGTATCCTGTAGAAATTTTATTCTAGCTTTCTCTAAGATAAAATGGTAGTTACTTTCCAGTATAGTCATGACAGAACACTTGTTTCATTCCTATTTACATCTCTGACTTTAATTTGACTGGGTTTATCTCCTACAATCCTGTTCTGCTTTTGTGAAAATATAATTTCTTGTTTCTCAAAATATTAATGAAAATCGTATCAGAGAAATAAAGGTAACTATGGTTTTCATATAGCATTTGTAAAAGTACTTTAAATATTGTAAATAGCTATTTCCATCACCAGGCATGCTGGAGAAAGTTAACTAGGGAAAAAAAAAAAAAAGCCATAATGACTTTCAAGGATTTGCTGAAGGCAAAAAATTGCATTTTATAAATCAAATTCCTTAAAAATGCTGACTTAGTTTCAAAATCATTTTCTCTACTTATCTTCTGAGTTTCTCCTTGCTGTGCTAGAAATTGTACAGTGAGCTTTATATGAGCTGTGAAAATGGATTTGTGATTTTTAAGCTAGCAAATCTAAACCAAAATAGTAGTTGCCATTAAAAAAAAAAAAACAAAAACAAAAACAACCCAAAATCCTCTGCATCGACAGACTCTGATGTTAAAGACAACAAATTTGACTAGTCAAAATCTTATTATTACAAACATCATTACACAATGTAGACTCTTCTATTTTTTGCTTGATTTATGATTCAGTGAAATAAGTTCCCCTTGTGAAGAACTGCATGCTAGTCTAAATGTAAATAACTTCAGTGAAATCATTTGTGCCTTGAATACTATGAGTTGGAAGAGAATAAAAGGAGAGCTGATTGGTTTATTATGACAACTTCATAGTATGAGTTTTTGCAGTCTTTATAAGGGGGCAAGAAGAGCTGAAGACTTTGTGTCCCAGCTCTGCTGATTGCAGTGGCAGGTGCAGGACTCATTGGGAAAAAACATGGAAAAGGGGCAAGAGCTGTTTGCCTCCTGCTCTCTGGCAACCTCATGTTGCATCCAAAGTGTTTCATGGATCAAATTCATTATGACAAACTCTGTTCTTAAACCATGTGTGTTAAGTACCTTTTCCTATAGCAGTTTGCATATTGGCATATATGTTCAGCTTTTTTCTATGGGTATAATCACGACTTCACAGAAAAAAAAAAAGTGTATTTTCACAGCAGCTTAAAATTAAATTTAATTTCACTTAAAGAAGAAAGATCAAAATCTTATTAGTCTTTTCATCTGCTAGCTGGCTCATTTATATTCATGTGTTGTCTAAATACTTAGAACTAACTTCAAAAAATTGTAGGCACATATATAAACAGTAACTTGTTACACAAATTTTAAAATTATATTTTCCTGTAATTTCTAATGTGTAAAAATATTCTGAAGAATAGAATGCATTTCAAATATTTGGTAAATTGTAGTATGCAGAAGAAATGTGCTTTTAACTGCACCATTTTTTCCATGTACAAAAAATGGTTGCTCAGGTGTGCTACCATTACGAAGGTCATAACTGCAAGATACAAATCATGTCTCTGTGATTAATGTTAAAAACCTCAAATAATCCATATTCAGAGACTGAAAATTTGTGGTGATGCATATAGTGGTCCCTGAAGAAACAGAATTGAAGGAGATCCTGTCTTCCAGCTAAAGGGTCATTTGCAGTGGTAAGTCTTTTCCTTTTCCTGAAAGCAAAACTCAGAAGTCCTCACAAATTATTTTCCTATAAGAAAATTTTCAATTCTGGTCACAACACTGATTTCTTTGAATACAGAGAAGACACCATGCTTCACAGACTGGTGTTCTCTCGGATGTTTTGCCATCATTTAGGGCACAAAACCTTCCCTGGGGCACATGGGGGGCATTCATAGCTCAGTTTGCTGTGTAGGGCATTTTTTGTTCTGAGTCTCTGAAAAACTTGGAATGCCAGAAGGCTCTGTGGCTTCCCTCTGAATGGGAAACATGAAATATTCTTTGTGGGTGCAAATGCATTGGTGAATAATTAATCCTCAGCTTGTTATCAGGTCTAGTTCCCTACTGCATGCATTGAGCACAAAATGTTATTTGATTCTCAGCCTCCCTTTTTGTGAAGAACCTGTTAGTTTGGATATAGTTCACTACAGAAATTGTTCATATGACGTAGAATGGAGAAGTCTGCCTCATTTGACTGCATACACCCTTCCCCAGTGTAGTTCAATGTATCCCAAAATATGCATACTTACTGTCTCAGGAGCTTAAAAGTGAAAAAAACCTAAAGGCCCATATAGTCACAAAATAATTATTCTTTAGGATTGCTCAGGCAGCATGTGGGACCCAAATTACATCCAGAGTGAAATATTGTGTGGTTTAGCCTACCCACTTAAGGAAGGTGAATGTGTATGGATGAAGAGAGAGTACAAGCTATTCTGTCCAAGCTGAGATGGATGAATTTTGCAGTATGGATGTAACATGGGTGATTCTAGACGTTTTACTTTTGTCTTCTCATTTGGTCACGCAGGACATTAAAATGTCTATTAATTACAAATGGTCCTTCTGCAATGTTCTTCTATATCTAATGGAATCCTCTTCAAAGTTTCTTCAAAGGAAGTTGCCATCTGCACAGTAATTTTGTTATTGATGATGTTTTTTAACCTACCTTCCTAAGCTGATGGTTCACTTATGCCTCAAGGAATGCCTGTGTTTCTTTTTCTACAAATATTATTTTATATCCTATCTAAAGTAACTATGGATGTTCTCATTATCCTTATAAAGGTTTAATCCTTTTTTAATTCCTGCTAAGCTCTTGGTCTGAACGCTGTATTGTTACAATGGGTTCTAATAACATATTATTGAGCCTTTGACTATTTAAAATCCCTCTTAGCCTGTGTTTTCAAAGTACATTTCACCTGCCATTTTTTTACTGCAGAATTTACTTAAAAAGAAACACTCACTTCTTTGAAAGTCATGTTCAGATAACCTCTTGACTGCTGTCCATTTAGGCATGCATTTCCTCATTTTTTGAAAAATTTAATTTTTATTATTATAAGTTGTTAAAGGAAAGGCAGGTTTAGAGGTTAAAGTATCAGCTTTCGGTTTCCTTGTTGTGCAACTTCTGTCTATATAATACTGAGCAAAATCATTGAGGAATTTTGCCCCAGTGACTCATCTGTACAAAGGGAATGGTGAGATTTTCTATCTTAAAATGCATTTGGTAATTCCCAGTGTGGTAGCCGGGGTTCACTCCAGGTGAATTAAAAAGATAATGTCACTACTTTTTATAATTTATTGCTTTGATTGGATTCATATTTCCTTTCTTATTTTAATCCTTACATTTTTATTTACAGGGTTTTTTACTTATATGATTCCCTTAAATAAGGATGATGGATTTAGACATATGCTAATCGCTATTACATAAAAGCTACATTAATTAATGAAAAAGCTTCCTTTTGTTTCATTATTTCATTTATATATTAATTTCCTTGTGTTTCATGCATTTATGGCTATGTAGCACATCACCTGGTGTTAGAAACAATTCTATTTCTAAATGGAAACATTAAAAATATCAGTAAATTATTTTAAATTTCGTGAAACTGGATCATTTGGACAGTACATATGTGGGTGCTTCACAATTGCTGTTTTACAAAATGCTGATTCATTCCCTTTCACTACTTTGTTTAGTGATAAGAACTGAATGAGTCAATGAATTATTTGCTGAATTTTGTCTGGACGTTGACTATATAACAAAAATTTTGACAGAAAAATATAGTTAACAGATGACCACTCTGGAAAGAGTTAAAATGGTTACACAGAAAAATCATTAATGTATTTAAATTCAAAATTAAAGAAATTATCCAGAGTAGATAAACATAACACCTCTCAACGACTTCTCTTCATATGGACTACAAATCAGATATTTTAAAAAGTACATGAGCAATTTTATGCATGAACAGCTTCTTTTTTATAGGAAGTTTCATAGTGAGGGAAAAAGGTCTTTGTTCCTCTAGGTAAAGTCAACCAGGGCATTCTTCTCATTTGGCCTTTTCTTAGTTACAGTGATTTAGTGAAATCATTATTTTAAGTAAAAAATCTTATTAAATACTGCATTTATATTGCAAGGATGGCTCCTATCTACACCTTTAAGCAGCTTTATTACACTGTTAGTTCTGCATTGTCAGTATTTCTGTGTTAAACTGTTCATATGACTAATTAAAATGTGATTCTAAATTCTATTTGTTATTACTTCCATTATCTTTGTTATAACACACCGACATAACATGTTTATGGGTTCTGTAAGCTAATCTAATTTAATATTGTGCTTGTAAGTGAAATGTCCTTAATAGCAGTAGCTGCCCTTGGAATGCTGATTTGAATATATATGTACAAACACACACACACACACATAAATATATATATATTGGTCAGACTGCTAGGTTTTACTTACTTCTAGCCTTGCTGTTACTCCAGAAAAGCAAATCCTTTCATGGTTGAGGATGTTAATTCGTATTCAATTAAAGGAAAGAGAACTGGGTGCATGATAATCACATCAATACTATATCAAATTCAAGGACAAAAGTAAAATAAGCATATAAAGAAAATGTAGCTTGATATTTCATACTGCTCAGCTTGTAGAAAAGCAGATACAGCTTCCTTTTGCCAGGAGAATAATAAATATATAAATATGCCACATTTCTTGGTTTCATGGCCTTTAGCACATGGAGTTTGGGTCTCCATCACCCTTTATCCTTTCTACCAGGCAGCACTTGTTCCCTTGCTATTTTTCCTCTGTTTATATTTCTCCACTCTTTGCAAGTATCATTGGAGCCATGGATTTGAAAGTGATGTATAAAATTTAAAATTATTTTGTGTTATATAGTATAGTATCACCAAATCGTTATCCTTTGACTATTCCTACTTAGATAATCAGAAGCATGGGTAGCTTGCCCAAAGATGCTTGCAGTTTTGTATGCCAGACAGAAACTCTGGTCTAAAAAGCTGGATGTCATCAGGTTTTGGCAGTTTCTTCTTAATAACTCAGAGTAATAGACTTTGTGATTAAAGGTTGCTTGGGAGTTGGCAGAAAAGCAGTGCTCATCGAAAGCCTTGTAAGAATATTTTGGGTGTCTAGAAAATCAGCTCTTTTTTTCACAATATGAACATATTAGAAAGACTGCTTGTTAAATTTAAAGAAGAAAACCCAAATAAACAAATAAATTAGTCACATTGAAAGGTACAGAAAACTGAGTTTCCACTGAGATTATGCGATATTTTGGTGCATGTTACAAAGAAAAATCTATTCAGCAGTTGTGTTTCTTCTCAAGGATTTTATTGTCTTACGTTGAAGTAAAGAAAATCAGCAGTTTGAGTACCACTGATAATGCAGTTAGTATCTACAGCATATATTTTCCAACTTCTGCTTTTCTTTATTCCAAGTGTATTATTGCAATTTCTGATCATCTTGCAGTCATGTTTTGAGCTGTGTGTGCAACATCTGATCTTTCCACAGGTGAGTTACAAACCCAGCTCTCTCCAGCCACAGGACTAGGTGTGGCTTTTAAAACAACAATAACCTTCTAAAGGGCTTCCAAGTTACCAATGTCCATTTTTCAAATTATCTTGCTCCGAATGAGCAATTTGTCCCAGAGAAAATCCTAAACAAACATTATGTTGTATCCTTCCCTATGTTTTCTATTGCTAACACAAGTGGCCAGCTTCTTAAACTTGAAGCAGCAGTTAGTGAAAGGTGAATTTCAAGCTCATTTCAAGTGATGAGACCACCTAGAGAATGGCATTGTACTGCATTATACTGGGCTACATTATACTAGACACTATTGAAAAGTATGTACAAGCACAGGAAAAATGTATCCTGCCCCAGGGAATCTCCATGAAACAGGCATGATTGATACAATTAAAGAAAATTACCTTATTTCAAAGATTGGATCTGTGGCAGGAAGAAAGCAAAAGACATTGGACGGAGATTGCAAACTACAAGACTACAGGAAAAGGTTCCCAGTTCAAACTACTAATATTTAGGAAGAGAAATTATGTAATTATATGTGTTTATTCAGTATTGCCTATTCTTGCTTTTATGACAATTTTTGATTTCACTTTTGTCAACAGTTTTCAAAATTATATGAATATGAGTGGCTTAATATACATATATTGATTATAATGTACAGACATATTAGCTGGAAAGAAAAGCTCAGTAACGTGATTAAAATATAATTTAAAATTTAAAATAATTGCAGTGATTAAAACCAAAAGAAAACCGAACACCCAACTGATCTGCAATATTTTAGTATTTTAAAAACGAGATGCATGAGTATTTCAGAAGATGCTTTCTCTCAAAAGAGAAATTATTTTCATGGCATGTATATTTTTACTTTTCATTTTCACACCATAAGCAGGAATGGAAATGAAAGATCTTCACAGATGTTGGCTGAATAAATAAATTGATAAATGGTTAATTTTGACTGTCATGGATATGTGGTTAATTACTATAATGAAGAATATTTCTAGAAAAAAAAAAAAGTTGAATGCTGATATTACCAATTAACACACAAATCTAAGGAGCAAAAATCCACAGTTAATAGAACACTACATAGTCCTTGTAATTAAAGTGTGACATGAAAGTCCAGTGTGACAAAGGAGAGAAATCCTCTAATTAGCCAGGATTTGAAAAGCAAAGACAAAACTGGAAGGTTAAACAGGGAGAAGCCACATTATAACATAATACTGTAAGAAAATGACAAGACTTAGATGACTTCCAATCATTCATATTTCTGGATTTGGGATTGTCTCTATTGAAAATTTTGTCCCAAATCACCTGCCCCAAGTTTATCTGTAATGGCAACACCAAAAATAACAATGGGAAACAACTTGCTGTCAGACCTGCACAGGTAAAGCCTCAATAGTTACTGTTGGGTCTGGCAGAGACAAAGTTCTTGGATTTTTGGCATTTTACACCAGAAAAAGGAGGTAAATATGCAGTAATGGTTTAGTCTTAGTGTAAAAATAATCATTTTATTACACCTGTTGCAGATCACATCGCAGCAACTTGATTTCACTCACTAATAAAATCTCATGTTTTCAAGGCAATGAAATTTGGGTTTCCTTCAACAGACTTTATAAATGAGAGTAGTATTAGAGAAAAAAACACATTATGGACTTACAGACTTATTCACTTTCTAATTTAGCTGATTCCATTCCATTAAGATGCATAGATTAACTCCTTAATTTGTAGAAAACCCCTTCAAAGTGTAGTGCACTAATGAGCATATAGTTCATAAAAATCTAAGTCAGGAAAAAATTTTGAAGGTATTTGAAACTGTTCTCAAATACACCATACAAATAAATTGCATGAAAGAAGTAATGCAGAAAAGTTGATAGACTGATGTTTACTCAATTTCTTAATCAGGACCAATTTCCTTTATTTACATCTGCCCTGGATAATCATATGATATGATATTCTTAAAAATGGATTCTACCATAACAGTGTTAAAATTTAATTTCATGTGTAAAATATTGCATCTGGCATGTCCAAGACAGAAATATCTGTGAATGCAGTGGCCCAAGATTACTGTTTCTGTTCTTGAAATACAGACAACTGTTGCAATATACACTAAGAAGTAGAACTCTTCTGTCTTAACACCTGCCTTAGGAGGAGTAACTCTTATCATAGTTCAAGATTTTAGTTCCAGACTTTCAGCTGAAATATTCAACTTCATGTATTAAAGAGGCAGAGGCATTTTGTTTGTTTTCTTATGAGTACAAAAGATCTCCAATCGACTATGGATATGGTATGAGGAAACTACTCAGACAAGAAAAGGTTTGGAACTTCAGACCATACTGCTCTCTGGATATCATTAACTTGTCCTCTATTTGTTGAGCTGGGGTATTTTCATCTGAGAGTCTCTATACTTTTAAGGGTCTTCTGTTACAAATGCTTACACAAATTTCTTTGCATTCCAATACATTTTTAATAGTGATTTTTTTTCCTGAGCTGAATAAGGCATTCTGTCTCATCCAAATAAAATAGCTGTGTCTGAAAGGGAGAATGTTTTTAGCTGTAATAGCATATCTAAGTGGCTTTGAAAAAAGAACTCATTAGTTTTTATCTCGGGCTCATTTTGCACTGAAATATTCAAGCAACCTCTGAAAGTGTTGTCAGTGAAACAGCTGGCTTGAACACAGAAGTTCACTGTACAGAAGTGGCTGCAATTCCCATGTCCCATATGATTCTTTACATGCTCAGCTTGCCTTGATTATACCTTTCCTCTGCTTCATTTCTGTGGCATAGATGTATTGGCAATGATTATAAGGGTTTTCAAAGCAAAGTGCCTCTTGTAGTGCTATAGGCCAACCTGTTTATCCTGCAGCATGTTTGTAATGCTCAGGTTGATTATCACTTCTAACAAAACAGTCCTTAGTGACTCTCAGCTGCATTTGTATATATTTCACATGGTGTATGTACCAAAATAAATAGCAAGTAACCTTAAGGAAAAATGATGTTAATTAGTCAGTTACTGCAGTGCCTACCAGTTCATCACCCTCAGCTGGAGTTATGTACCTCCTTGGATTAAAAAAGAAAACACTTCTAGCTCCCAGTTATTTGTGTCTGGATTGCCAAAACTTTCTAATCTAACAGAGACTAAATTTGGTGTGAATGGGTTTTGTTGGTTTGGGGGCATTTGTCATCTGTGTGTCCAGATTTTTCTCAGTGATTTTGACATCAAAAAATTTAAATTGATTTTTAAAATATATAAATATACGTACATATTTTATTTCAAGTTGGTTTGACCTGAATCTCTTTCCCTCCTCCTTCTCCTCGTGTTTGTCCTTAATCTTGTCTTGACTAGTTTCTTTTAACTATCATACTATATTTTGCAATGATATCTGGAAAATATTTGGGATGTTATACAGTTTCTTGTAAAAATATACTTTTTTTGTATATTTCCTTTCATCTAATTTTTTGTTACTGTAAAATTATTGAACACTGAAATATTTAACCTAGTATTATGTCCTGAACAATAATATACCAAAAAGATATCTGACCTTATGGACTTATTTTAAACCTAATTCTTTGCTTCTCAAATCCACCATTTTCACCTACTTAAGTCTTTATCCATATGTGATATCCCATGTCAAGGTGGAATGCTTAAATCTGATCAGAAAGAGTAGCTACTGTAAGTATTTCCCAGCATATTATTTGTATGTCTATTTTATCTATATTATTTGGATGCTGATCTTCAGTAAAGGAGGCAAACAATGCATTTTGATATCATCAGTTATTATGGAAGCATACAGATATTTTAAATCATCTTGTTGGAATGGAAAATCTTTTCTTCTCTATCTCTATCTCTGTCATGGACAATCACCTATGTACAAAGAAGATGACACTTTCTGTCCAAACAAATTTCTCACAGAAAGGCACATTCTTTCAGCTCCCTGAGATTCTCTGATCACGTGTAACTTAAAGGGTAATCCCTTGTCCTTTATTGAAAGGATCTTGGCTTGTTATTTTTGTGGACATGTTTCCTGTCCAATGTGGAACATTCCCTTTCTTATTTCCATCCTATGTAAAAGAATGACTGAACCAGTCAAACATTTTCAGAGCAAAATTTAGCAATCTAGACATTGATTACAATTAAACTGAAGTATTTTCCAAAAAGAAGCCTCTTTTTCTTACAGTTGCCAACACCTCATATCATATAAAGCAACAAATATTCTACATAGTTGTCATTTTCTGCACTAATGAAACAGAAACAACTTACTGTTTTCTCCTTCAGTATTTTTGGACAAAAGAGAAATTGTATTAGGAATATTTGAAAAATAAAAAGTGCTTGAAACCGATTGCTCTGAATTTTAAAAATATCTCATCATTTGTAAATGCTAAATCCAAGGTAGGAGATACTATTTAGTCTGTATAAAAAAATGCACAAATTTGCTTCCAGCTATTTTTCCACCTTATTTTCTCATAATATTGCAAAATGAGTGATAGATAGGTCTTCATCTGATTTTTTAGATTGAGTGTCAAAAGCTTTCAATTACCTTTCCTCAAAGAGCTTCAGAACAGCAGGACATGGCTCATGTTGCCAGCTCTAAACACAGAGAAATATGGATGTGTTCCCAAAGGATGTGTATCTTTAAAGATGAAGTTGAAAGTATCTTTAAAAGCTTTCTAGATATTAGAATTACTTTTGTACAGCATGAAAGACCTTATCAACTGTATTTTTAAAATTTCTACTGAATTGATAAAGATAGTAATGTGAAATTATTTTTTCTTTATTTGGTAGTTTGCTGAAATTATTTTAAGCATGATTAAGATTTTAAACTCCAGTTTTAAAATTAGATCTGCCTGCTCCTATATGAGCTGAAATTTGGCAAGCAATGAATGCATGAAAGTGTAAAATGCTCAATGACTTAGTCTTTGGTCATAAATGTAAATAACTCTTATCTAAAACCTATTGAGGCTAAGCATAAGCAATGAAAAAAAGGGTTTAGTTTAGTGGTGCATAGCAGATTGCAGATAATACACTTCACATTTTGGTTCCTACAGACATACTAGTTTTAATTTTATGGCCACTTTTCCTAGGGGAAATCACCACCACCACCAAAAAAACACCAAATCCCCCTTACCCCCCAAAAATTCCCAAAAAATATTTTAAAAACCCCAAAACAAACAATCAAATCTAAAGTGAAATCAACCCTAAATATTTTAGGTGGTTCAGGTTAAAGAACCATTTTTGTAATAAATGTTAGCTCATAATAAGAGGTTCATGTAAAGTACATGAACTTGTCATTGGAGAATGATTTAATGATCAATCCTATGCAAACTATTCGAATGCTATATAGAAGATATCCCTTCAATGGCAAGCACAGAAGCTAAAATAATATGTTCTTTGTGTGTATTTCAATTTAAGACATGCTCAGAAATGTGATAAATATTGAATCTAGAGACAGACAACCCCATTTAAGTTAATGAATCTAGAGACAGACAATCCCATTTAAGTTAATTTCATTTGTTAATATAACATGCTTTATGTGATAATGAAAAAAATATAATCATATGTAATTATAATAATGATATGTGTTGCATACAAGTATTTATATATACTCATAGCAAATAATGTTTCAAAGTAGATTGCTGTTTATAGTGGCTCATCTATATTTTGTTATTTTCAAGGATAAAAAAGGCTACATGATATACCAAGGGAAATAGTGTTTTGAGGTAAAGTGCTTTTTTTGACTTTCAACATGGTTCTCTCATCAGACCCCTTTACCTTACCTGTTTTTAACTGTCACAAATTACTGGGGCAAAATAATCAGCTAAGCTTCCTTTTCTCTCTTTTGTGTGAGAAGTTGAATGTAACAACGTCCTGGATCTGCAACTCCCAGGGAATATCCTGAAGTCATGAAAAAGTTGTAAATGTGCCAACAATCTAACTCAGTGCACTTATTGCTGCCATAAGAAATTACCAAATCAGAATGGACACATTAAATACTTAAATGAAAAAATGAGATGTAGCAATCCTTGGAGAGTACAAAAAGCACAGTGTCATAGAGAGGAGAAGGAAGGAGGAACTGAAAACAGCTCAGCTCCAGTGGTGCATCAAGGGATGAACTCCACCTCTAGCAGCAAAGCCACAGGACAATAACTTCTAAAACATCTCAACTTGCAAAACAGAAATGAGATAAACGGATCCATCAAAATGTGGCAGCTGGGGAGATGGGAAAACATAATGGTATTGGAAAAGCTGCTGAGCAAGGTGTGAGTAGCAGGGCTGTTGAGTCTGCAGCCAGCCCTTGGAGCTGTGGGTAACACAGCAGGGCTGATGGAGCCATGAGCAGGGGCATCTGCAGCCTTATTTCCAACACAGATTTGCACTCCATTTCCAATCCCCACTCTGTCTCCAACCCCTAGAGTGTCTGCAGTTAAGGTGCCTCCAGAATTTAGCATGAGTACAGATACACATGCAGGATTTATCTGCCATGGTACACACTGGTTAGTAACAGGCAGTGAGCTCATGATCTAAACTCTCCTCAGCAGTGCTCAGGCACTGACCTCCAGGCCAGCAGTGCATCTGAATTTATGTAATCCCATTAGATTTTCTCACCTCTACTTTCTCATTAGAATTTTCTTGCAACTTTTTTTAACACATGTTGATTTTGTCTTTTTCCTTCTTGAAAAATTAGGATATGCCATCTTAGGAACATACCCCCTCTTTGGTGTTTCAGTTTAAAATTATAGCCAAGTTTTTGACATTTAGGTCAAGCATTTCTTTGAAGGCTTGTCAGGAAGAAGAGATAAATGCATGCTAGAAGTATATACGTTACATTTCAGCTCCTTATGACAAAAAAAAGGAGGCAGGGGAATAACTTCACTACATCTTTTATGTCTTCTAATGCCCCAGGCTAATAAAATCAAATGCTTTCTTTAAAGTATAAAGCTGTTTCTTAATTCATGCATTTGCAATGTTTCCAACATCATTAAGAATAGATTTCTAAGTCTGCCCAAAGTCACTTAGCATTTCCTTTATATGACAAGGAATCTCATAGAATATAAAATAAATTAATCTATACTATTCAACAACTAATCACACCAAAATTAAATTGCTAGAGAATTCTCAGTCCTTAGGTACATAATTCCAACTTTATGCTCAGATATATCAGGCCTGCTAATAGTAACAGTAAATATGTTTAATTTCAGCTTCGTAAAAGGAAAAAACTTTCAAGTGAAGAACAAAGACATAGGTGTTAATGTTTGATCTTAGCAGGTAGAAAGAAGGAATAGCTCACTCGGGCTTATAAAAACACTGCAAATTTTGGCAATGGAAATAAATATATATATGGCAGAGGGCAAAACCAGGAGAAAATATAATTCTCTTCTGCATAAGAGGAATTCTGCACTTAGAAAAAGCCAAATGCGAAGAAGTAATTTGAATTCCTTGAGAATGCCCCGACTCTGGGTTAAACGGCACTCAGAAATATGAAAATATTCTAGGTAAATATGTGTGCCATTATTATCCATACCTGTTCTTGACATGAATAGACTTTGATGACTGAATCTCCAAGAAGCTGTGTGTACCTGCTGCCTTCTCTGTTAGGTACTCTGGGAGGCCTCTGCCAATACTGGAGATCTTTCTTGTGCACAGCAAGCAGGCTTGGCCAGTTGTGAGGCTGGACATCAGAGGAATTAATTTCTCAGACTTTAGGCCATCAAAAGGTTGTTAGATTGCTGTGGCTGGATCACATCCCAGTTAGTTAACCAGAGGAATTGGTGATTCAAAGCCTTACTCAGCAGGATGCTTGAGGGCCTTCTGAGCTTCAAGTGTCTGACCAGTGCTACTATTTAAGATGGGAAAGTTAAAGTCATTAAAACAACCTCTCTCAAACTTTGCTGAGTCCTTAAAGAACAAGGGCTCCTGGTAGTGCTATCAACTGATGGCTCTTACTAGTGTAATTATAATTTCATTTTTTCCTCTGCCTTATTTAAAATGCAGCTACACTGATTATTCACATGCTTGTAATGACTGCCTTCCTTAATCAGTGCTCCCAAAAATGTCACATCTCCCTGTGCTCAGACCTAAGCAGGAGGGAGGTCTCTGCTGCCACAAGTCTTGCAACACCTCACAAGCCCTCCTGGTGCCCCTCCTGGTGTCCCCTCTGCCACAAGCCTGAGCCAGAGCAGTAAGAGAGGAACTTGTACCTCCTTCCCAGCCCTGTGAAATGATTACTGCTCTGCAGGCTCGCAGGTGGGCAGGCCTATGCAAGAATGGCACAAAAGCCAAAGCTATGAGCCACAGTTTGAGGTCTATAGTCCGCTGGTGTCCTTTGTCACTCGCAAATTTGAGTGGACCTGAGAAGAGTCTGATGTCAGGCAGATGAATGTAACTGGATATAAGTGAAGTGATTCCTCTCCTCCTATCAATGCACTGAATGTCTTGCCCTGCTCCTTTTGACCTGTGTGAAGGGTGAACCAGCAGTTATGTTACTTGTTTCTGACAGCTGGCATGTTGAGAGGAACTTGTAGACACCTGCTTAAAAAATAAAACAATTTTGTTGTTCATACTAGAGAGGAAAGAAACCATCCCTTCCGGTGCACCTGGTGAATTTGTTCTCCTTTTCTTTTCTTTCTCAATTTCCTGAAAGAAAACAGTGGCACTGAGCTGCAGTCCTGTACTTGGGAAGTGAGGAAGAAAGCTAGTGGCAATCTGTGCTGCTGACACAGTGTCACAGTGCAATGAGGCATGTTGTATCATTTCAGTGATGCAACAAGCCTGGGAAGTGCTCTGAAAAATTTAGCTGCATGGAAGAGGGGTTTATAGCCTTCTTTTGTTGTTAGAGTTTAGCAATGGGTTGCACAAGCAAAATAATCTGTGTGTCTTGCCATGCAATCAGCAGGGGCTCTGATGCATCTCCATGGTGCACAGAATCTCCTAGAAGAGTCACTAGTTTGGGGCTCGGTCTATTATGTCTCACACCAAGACAAGAGTTTAATTGTTTGACAGGAGAAGGGTGGACTTCTGGCACTACTCCAGTTTTTACATTGCCAGCTGTATCTTCAGCTTGAGAGATTTCCTGCGTGCTCCAGGTTTGCTTTTAAGTAGCACAATATTCCTTGCAAATTTTTTACCACAGTTATATTTTGCCATTTTGAATCTGGAAGTGGATATAATACAACATATTTAATTTAAACTGGTATTAATTAAAGGTAATTCAACATATGCCAGAACTCTACATTCATTACATTATTAATAATATTGGGGGAAATTGGAGGATCGAAAGAACCTTTCACAATATCATGTGGAAAAATCATGGAGGGAGAAAATATGGGGATATTTCCCGTGGCACAGAGACTCTTCACCTTCACAGTCCCTTGAGATCTTATTGATGAGGAGAGGAGCAGTGTCCCTGTCCCACATTAGAGGATAAATTTGTGCCTCACAGGAAAGGCCATATGGGTCAGTAGGAAGCCTCTTTTCATTTATTAGCTATTTGTTTCATCATTCAGTGCTTCAACTTGTCCTCTTGTCAAAAAAAAAAAAAAAAAAAAAGAGGAAAGGAAAGGAAAGGCCACAAGATTCAGCTCCTAAAAGTTCTGAAGTTTCATATCTCACTAAAGATTCATGAAGATCACCCTTATTTCCCTTTTCTATGCAAGGGAGTCACTGATGATTTTTTCTAAAGTTGTTTGTGCTCTAAAACTCAGTTGGACCTGTAGTTGTCCAGGTATAAGACTTCATACACAGAAACTGCATGAGGCTTTATCCATTAAATGCATAAAATACTTTGAAAACATCAGGTGCCAGACACAATAGAAGTATGAAGGATTAATTGTTACAAGGGTACCTGAAGGAGTATTTTCAGTTGTTACAGTCCTTAAATAGCTTGAAAAACGAAAAGCATTATATAGGGGATAGGAACTATTGTCTTTATACTTCAACATTTCCGGCTAGTCAAAAATATTATTAAAAAATTAATTTGATCAGCAGTCTAAGCAGGGAGGGTGTCACAGTGCAAAGTATTCTGCCCTTACATGTGTTTCCTTTGAGTTCCATATGCCCAGGGGAAAGTGCCAACTGCTTATGCTGGCACAATTACATTTGTACAAATTGATTTACACATCCATAGGCAGCAAGAGGTGGTGATTGATGTCTTTTTTCACCAGGGAGCAGCAAGACTAGACTGCTCCACCAAGGAAGATGTGCTGGGATGGAGGTGACAGCAGGGCAGTGCCCTCACCAAACAGGGATGCTCTCACACAGTACCCAGAGAGCAGAGCACATCCACAGCCCTGACCAGACCCAGAGAGCAGAGCTGATCCCTCCCCAGCCCACAGTGATGAGGGACAAGGCTGAGTCACTAAAGCAGGGTTCAGATCAGCAAAGTGCAAGGCAACCTCCTTGTATTCTGTGTTTTTGTCAGTGCTCTGCAGTGTCACATCTGAATTTACAGTATAAATTGTGCTTCATATAGGTCAGATAATCACAGTCCTTGTTAGTGCTGGTTTTACCAAACCCCCCCAGGGCCTCAGTCTTTTGAGAACCAGTATTTTTTGTAATAGTAATTTCCAATAATAATGGTAATAAATATTAAGAATAAAATTGTGTTAATACAATTTTACACAAGGTCTTACTGACACCTGTGTATCTAACTCCATGGCTTTCTGCAGTCCTGCAGGCACTACACTACACCTGTGAGTGATGGTGCTCCTGTCAGTCTGGCTTGTTCTGTAAGTGCAGGAATTGTGAGACTTCTCACAGTGCAGTGGTCTACAGAAGGCTGAGATCTGAGGGATGTCTTTGGTGCTTAAACACAGAGACATGATGTTGAGAATCTGGACTGAACTGTGATTGAATCCCAAAGCTGATAACCTTTCAAGGGATCTGTTTCTACCTTCAGGTTGCACAGCTCTTTAGAGATGTTTTTCATGTATGCCCATTAATAACTTGATATTTGACACACAACTTGTGACAAGGACTTTTAATTTTTTATGCTATTTTCAAAGACCTTCTGTCATTATATAAAGTCTCTCTTAACATTACTAATACATATAAGATTAATTTCTGAATTTCCTTGCATGGACCAGGACCTGGCATTCCTATTCCTTACACTTCATTTTTCTGTCCAGATGAAAATTATTAGAGAAGTGAAAACAACCTGATCAGGAAGGCTATGAAACTCTCATATTCTCTTCTCACTTGCAGCTGCATCATGAAAAAGAAAGAGATGATTTGGAAGGTCCTCAAGCACAAAAGTGTCCTAGAAGGCGTTGCACTGGCTGGCACTCACAGTGCTGCCAAATCAAAGTAAGTTTGAATTTGCCCTGCAAATTTGGGTTATGTTTGTTTCAAGTTTTCACAGCTACAAACTCTTGTTTCTCTCTTATACTGAATATGTTTGTACTCAAACTTAAATAACAATGTCAAGATACAAGTCTTAGCATTGAAAACACAAAATCAAAACCTTCTGCTTTGACCAGGAAGCTTTCCCCTCACTTTTAAAATCATTCGTTGGAAAGAAAGGACCACTGAAATATTTGCAGTTCTCTTGCTTTGTGTGCTCTGTATGTAATTGAGAAGGTTAACCTGTAATGGCAAGGGAGCAAATACATCTGTTTTACCACTTGACCATTGACAGTTCTGCCTGATTTTGAAATTCAATCTACAAATTAATTTTGCACTTTAACACTTTCAGGTTATTGTTATGAATCTCACTGGTGCTAGAAGTACATATTTCAGCAATTTTAATACTTCTTCATGACTGAATAACTGCTGAAACCTAACTCTCCAAATTTAGAGTTATCTGTGAGATCTTACTGGTCACAAGTGTGTTAATGTAGTAATTGATAACTTCTCAATTGCTTGCTATCATCTTCTCTGAATTCCAATGGTAATTAAATGAGAGAGAATGTAATAATACCTGCAGCCACTTCCTTTAGTTCAAAGGGAGCCCTAAATGACTATGGAAGCTCTTGTTAAAGAAGCAAAGCCCTATTCCTACGTCTCACATTCTGTCTGTGTGAGAAGAAATTCTAGCAATTCTAGCCAATTATTCCTTAATTGCAGCTGCTGTCTCCTAATTCTGTAAGGAACTTATGTAACAGGGAAAATTAAACTCTTCATCAGCATGGTCCACCGTTAAATCTTGACACAATATTAAAGTTGCATCTGCCTAGGTATTAAACTTTGGTAGAATGTGCAAAACAATGATATGTTTTGGTTTTTTTGCTTTGTGTGAAGGACAGGCAAGTTCAGAGTGGGAGAAAGAGTCCATTTTGTGCTTAGGCTGCAAACCTGCAGAATGAGCCTGATGGCTGCAGTCCAAAACAACAGTTGTTTGTTTTTTTCCTTTTAACTATTTTTTTCAGAAAAGTGACATTTCTCCAGCTTCCCATTTGCACCTTTTTCCTGTGAAACTCCTTCACTGGAAAACTTTGCTTCCATTGTGTGCAACAGCACACACATCTCATCAAGCATGTGATGCAACCAAAGAGGATGTATGAATGAGGGAAGAAAACTAAAATGCATGAGTTGCTAGCAAAGTAGTGATTTTTCTCCATTTGCAGCGATTAAATCTGCATCACTAGGCCTCTGCCCCCATCCCCAAGAGCTCATTTCTCTGCACTGGAGATCCCACCCCATGTATTTACTTCACAAAATCACAGAACTTTCTGAGTTGGAAGGCACCCACAAGGATCAAGGTTGAATTAACTGGAAGTGCAGCTGCTGTCCAATTGCAAAGTAAAGACACCTCTAGAGAGGAGAACTGGAAATGATAATTTATTTTTTGTTTGCTGGACTTTCTACATTCACTTTTAGTTGTGTGAACAAGTGAAAACAAGAACCCTGTTGACTTTAGAGCCTGCTTCAGTAATGGACTTGCAATCCTAATTTAATTCCAGAACCAGAATCGGAAATGTTCAATAGGAATCCATGACTGTGTCAAATAAGGACAATATTTCCACCTTAAAGTTTCATAATTAGTTAATAAAAGTTGCTAGGGAAAGGAAAAATGAAAAATAGCTTTACTGGGATGTCTGAGGCATATATATCTAAATCTAGCTATTGACAAGGCCTGGACCTGATACAAGGAAAAAATAGATCATCCAAAGTTTTGGGTTTGTATCCTGCAGGGAGAGGGGTTGTGGTTATTTTTCTGATTTGATTTTGTTGTTTGGGATACTTTTATTTAAAACATTGCAATTAAATAGAGGAAGTTCTATGTGGTGGTTTTCTTGTTTTTGGTTTTTTTTAAATCCAGGTGCAGAAACTACAGCAATTAATATTAATCTGAATTTGATTATTTGGCTCTTCAGCTTTTCATTGGATTATGTTGACTTTGTAATTTGATTGCTACACAGATGTAAGCTGTGTTGATTGCATTAAAATATGCAAAGGAAATTAAAAGTATTACCAAGTGATGTTCTGAAAACAGTTCTTCCTTGCTAGCTGTGAAGACTTCCTTTTGGGAAGAGAAAAGCAAAGGAAATTAATGAGTATACTGTAATGCCAACCACTGAGCTACAAATAATCCATCTACATGGATAATAAGTATTGAGTCTGTAATTCTTTGTTTCTGGACTAATATGTGTTATATAACAAATAAAAACTTAACAGGTGTGAGCTCTATAATGTGCTAACCTATGGCATTAGAAAGGTGAGATCCAGAAGGGAAACTCAAGCTCCTTCTCTGCAGCTCTTCTGAAGATCAGCTGCCCTAAACTTTGGCACAAACACTCTGCTGTGCCACTGCTGAGGCTCAGTCAATACCTGGGTCAATACCAACTCTGGGATGGCCCAGCAGAGAGTTCTGTGGCCATCATCTCTCACAGTCCTCGTTGAACAATATTTGGCTGTGGAGAGCTGAGTAACAGAAAAGATCTTCCCATTCCTGTTTTTTGCACCAAAAGGTGCACTTGCCTCTCCACTGACTGCAACAGTACCAAGTGAGTGTCTAATACACATAAATTCTGTGTGTGATGAGACATAAAGTGGCCTATATGTTACTTCCACGAGTTATTTTGAAAGCATTTTCTGTTCCTAAGTAAATATCATAATTAATTTGAAATAAGTGTTTTCCAATTTTATATAAAGAATGAGTTTTCAAATTAATTCTTCATTAATATTTATTTTATCAACTTCAAGGTTATATATTTTCCCCACTGCTTTTCCCATCAACCATTCAAGTGCCCCACAAGAGAGGCAGAAGTAGAAAATACTGTGGAAATTTTAAAATTTCCACTGTGTTTTTTATTAGTCTGAAAAAAATGGAAGGAAAAATACCAACAGTAGTAATAATAAGATTCACCTTACACTTATTCAGACAACTCCTCTCTGTGGCCGAATTTGGAAAAGAAGATGAAGCCTGAGCTGGAAGTTTGGGTCTACTACTTTCTTATTGAAATGCTCCTACTGATTTTAGAATGGTTGCTCATGGAGCAACGTTGTATTCCCCATATTAAATCCCAATCTCAATAACAAAAAAAGCACAAAATGCATGAAGATATCCAAGATATGTTGCTGGTTTGAATATCAGGGAAACCTGAAGCACAGCTCTTCCTCTGCTGTGTCAGTCCCACTGCACACAGAAATGTTCATCCCTTCTTTGGGAGAATAAAAAGAAATTGCAGTTTACAGGCAAACTGGAGGGACTGTGATAGCATTTTACCCACAGTGAGGACATCTAAAAATCTGACAGTAAAACTAACAGCTTTAATGTCATTTTTTCTGCTCAAGCAATCCCTTTAGAGCATTTTAAGTAACTCAATAAACAAATACATGCCTAGACTTTCTAATTGCCTCTACAAGTTCCTCCAATGTCTAATATTGTATTAAACCATGGTAGCAGGATTTCAGTTACTTATGCAAAAATCACATCTGCAATTGATAGAAATATTTATCAGTGTATTCACTAAAATGAAAAAGCATTGAAGCAAGTAATAACATTTAAAACAAGTAGGAAAGCACAAATGAAAATGAAGCATCTGAATAATTACACAATATGCAGTGCAGAAAAAATGATATCAAAATTCCACTTCTGTTTCAAATCAATAACACTGAAATGTGACAGGAACTTGAAGATGGTGTGTAACTAAAAATTTAATCCAGTCAAAATATCTTTGCAACACACTCATAGACAATCGAATCTTTGCAATTGTTTCTTAATGAAAAGCAATTGGTTTCTGGAAATAATTTGCTTATTTTACAGCCACAATCAAAGAACATATGGAACTAGACAAGAGTCTTGTTCTCGAGTTAAACATTTTAATTTACAATGTAAAGAGAAATAGAATATTGTAGTGTTTTATAATGACTTCTTATCAGCTTTAATTTGTGAGTGGATGTGGTGTCATAAAATCCTAAAGGTTATTAGCTAAAAGTGCAGAAAAAAGGGAATTAAATAATATAAAATAAAGACCATGAAATGGCCAATGCACAGCAGGATAATGGTAAAACAGGAAGAATGAATACTGAGAACAATTCTGAATGATTTTCTGTTCTTAAAACATATTAAAAATGTGGTGTCCCATCATCCCATCACCTGAGAATCCCTGAGAAAAAATAAGAGATGTTGAAATGCGCTTCTGTGTTGAAGGTTTTGTAGGTCCTAAAAAACATAGAATGTCATCACCTCACACATTGTGCTAATCTATATGAAGGTGTATTTCCTGCTGACATCAGTTGGGACAATTTCTGTAAAGTTGTCATTAAACCCAAGAGGGAAAACTTTGAATTAGTTCACTACAATGTACAAATCCTGACTACTTTATTATCTTGTATTTTTTCTTTCTTTTTTATTTTTTCTTTTTTTTTTTGGTTTGTTTTTGTTTGCTTGATTGTTAAGTTTTACTGTTTCCAGGAAGATATGGAAAGAATAAAAGGAAAAACTTTTCAGAGGCAAAGAATCTTTATCTCAGAAAGCAGTGGCAAAACATTAAAAGGAGAACAAATTTAGGTTGGATACAGAGATGCAGCATTTAATTTATGTGAGCACACTGGAAATGAGCCTCTCTAGATAATTTAAGAAAGGAAGATTCACATAAGCTGAAGGATAAGTAGGTTTTAAAGAGACCATTTGTCTGGTCATAGATCAGATACAGGCACTGCAACTTGCTGTTGAACTTGAATGTTTGGCTGGGATTTTGTTGGTTTTTGTTGAGCTTTTTTTGTTTGGTTTTTGTTTGTTTGTTTGTTTTTGTTAAACCAGATTAAAAATTGTGATTAGAAGAAAGAAAATGAGTAAACATCATGAACGCATATTTTAGAAGTAACTCTGTCACAAACCTTTCCCTGTGAGAAAAAAATAGTGACATGCTATTCCTGGGGTTTCTGAATATATAGAAGATATGCATAGGAAGCACAGAGGGAGGGATCCCTTGCAGAAAAAGAAGGGATTTTTTGATTATATCTGGCTGAGTTGTCTTCTTGATTTTATCTTTAATTCTCTTTCAAAGCCCAACCCTGCATTTATTATTACTTATGCTGTCCCTGTCAAGATGAAACCCACTCAGATGAAAAAAAAAAAATTCCAAAAAGAAATCCTTCAAAGTTCTGTATCTTAACTTCTCCAACTCTCATGGTTTAATTTGTCTTCTTTATGAAGAATTGTCAAAGCACATGACTGGTAAAACCTGGGGTGGGATTTCAGAGTCACATAGTTGCTCAGAAGACTGAACTGAAGAATTTTATTCAGGAAAACTCTATCCCAAAGACAATTTCACAGTGTCAATGAAAGCAATATTGACAGACTAGTGTAACCTAACTGCTAATGCAATTGCACATCCCCTGAAGTGTGAAAATTATCCATAAGCATATATTTATTCTTTTATAGTATGGACTAACACAAATATCTGCAATTTGATTCTTTGCAGATGACACTGAATTACTTCATTCTTACTCTGGGCTCAGAATGTTAATTTGAAAACTTACTTTTGACCAGTTGGTGCAAGATAAGTTCCTGGGCATCAAAACTCAATCCTATCAGTTTTTCCTGAAGGCAACAGTTTCAGAATGAATCTTAAAGCACCTTCCAGGTGACTCAGTTTGAGCATCTTTGCTACTGAACTGCTGGTTTTGCTGTGGTGTAACCAAAGCACAAAACGTTCAGGGAGTTCCCTGAAAACATTCTGTAAAGATCTTTTAAAATATCTCCTGGCTGAACATTCCTCCTCTTCAAAAAAGCCAAATACAGCAACAGGGTGGCAATATGGTGATTAGTTATACCTTTCTATTTTACAGTAATGATTTATGAAGGGCATTTACTTAACAAGCTCCTTTTGAAGGTTTTGTACATGATTGCAAATGACATGTGTGACGTCCAGCAGTCCTTTCTTTTGCATAATGGTCACAGATTATACTTAGGAAGAGTAACACTGAGGTAAAGTGACAGCTCTAGTCTCTTAATGAGAAGTTTATTAAGAAACTAGGACTGATTATCAGCTGCAAATTAACCATAATGTGAGTAATCAGCAGAAACGTCACATTGGTGCAAGAAAAACGATAAACAGAGGAATGTTCATCCCTATGCTAATCAAAAAGCACCTACAGCTCATTACAGAGTGTCATTTCCAGGAACCTGGGGACACAGGCTTTGGGAAATGTGTTTTTGGAAATTGCATTTGGCAATATCACTATTTGTAGCTTTAGACTGTATTTAACATGCCAAAGGAATGTGGATTTTTTTTTTTTTTAATAGAGATTCAAGGTCTCTACCATGAGGTTAAAATTGCAATAAATAAAAGCTTGATTATATTTTTGGACCACTAGACTAGACTCTGGTTTTGAAACCATGGGGAAAAAAATGCATTCATTTAAAAACATTATTTTTCCAGTTTTATAAGGCAATTGTAAAATGTATGCAAAATTCAAGC